>NW_027280751.1:0-92500 GCF_046629955.1 Centroberyx affinis
TGTCTGACCGCCAACAGAGGGCCACACTGCAATCGGTCCATATTGGACTAATTGAAATGTTACAGATCATAACCGTTAAAAACAATTTTGCACGCTTCATTTGTGAACGTTAAAGATGCACTTTAACGACCAGTCAGCTGCTGGCGACCTGGTTAAAACAATAAACAGCACATTAGCTCCAACTGCAAGTAGGCTACAAAACATATTGCAGCAACTAGGCTTCGAAATGTTATTGTTGTTCATTTTAAGGGGCGACGTGATTTTATGGCAAAATGAAAAGTGAGATGTGAGAAACGAATTTTCGATTTAAAATAGAGGGACAACTCTGTTAATGTCACTACCTGTTCATACGAAAAAATATTGAAGTTTATTAAAATACCACTCCACTACTAAAATCTTACTAACCTATGACTAATAATAATAATAATAATAATAATAATAATAATAATAATGATAGACCATTAGAGATTAGTCGACGGAAGATTCATTTCAAAATCAACAGTTAATAATGTATGCTATCAGAATTTTAGAGAACAATTCAAATGAAGCCTGATCTAGGCATTACTATTATTATTAATAATAATAATAATAATAATAACAACAACAATAATGGTGGTATAATAATAATCCTAATAATAATCATAATAATAATAATAATAGTAATCATAATAATAATAATATAATATGTCCTTGCCCTGAATAATAAAGCCCAATTAAATGTTCAATATAATAAAACTGTGTTTCTTTGTTTCTTTATAATAAAATCCATCAACATACGGGACAATATTTGCACAAGAAGAGCCCAGATGCAGGAGGGAGGAGAGCGTGTCTGATGTCACTCAGAACAGAGATGCTGTTTCTCTGTAATTACATCAGAGCAGAAGAGCCTCCAGCCGCCAGCAAAGTTATTTATTCGTAGTAGCTTGCTGCTGATAAACGAATAAACGAATAACGTATCTGAGTTTTAGGGGATAATTCAAATGAAGCCTGAACAAGGCGATTTTTTATTTTCTTACCCTGAATAATATAGCCTAATTAAGGTTCAATATGATAAAACTGTATTTCTTTGTTTCGTTATTATCAAATCCATCGACAACACGGGCCAACATTTAGCTACACATGAAGAGGCCATATGCAGGAGGCAGTGTGTCTGATTTCACTTAATAGAGATGCTGTTTCTTTGTAATTACATCAGACTGGAGCACCCCCCCACCCCCACCCCCACCCCCCACCCCTTGCATGAAGCCCATTGGTCGCAGGGAGGCAGCAGGGATAGAAACAGCATTGTCCTGGTGACCTGGCCCCTGTATGGTTTAGCCCACTATAAAAACCTGTGGTCGTACCCAGGCGTGCCAAATGGGCTGTCAGATGCGATTTGGAGTAACAAGTGGATCCGACGTTTACGTTTTCTCTACACCGCGCTTGGAAATATTCTCGGTAGGTTTCTAAATTGTTTTGTTTTTTGGACATTCTGAATGGTAGTTAAGTTTTATTTAGCACACTGTTTATGGCTGTAGTCCTCTTATTGCTGCCATCACCAGAGGCAAGTGGATGCTTGAATCACCAGGCTTATTAAAAGAAATAAGTTAATCAGTTGTGTATATGGCAAGGTATGGGCACTCACGCTATCTTAGCCCAAGTGAATCATGATCTTGAAAAAGATCAAACAAACCTTGCCAGAAATGTATTTTTTATTATCTAAATAATAATTTAATTTTTAATTTAAAAATCTCATCGGGGAGCATTCAGATCTAACGTTCCTTCTAGTTTGGTGACATAGGCTACATCTAATGATTTATCACACTGACCAAATAATAATAGGCCTGTCTTGTCACTCCCTACGTGTGATAATTTGACGATATAATAATATCTTGTTAGTCATCAGACATAACTCTACTTGACTTCAGATATCAAGTGGATATCAGCGGTGTTGGTAAGTGTTGGTGGACATTAGACAGGGAATTTGCCACAGGGCTTCAGTCAACTGACGACCCTGACATGAAGTTTTGTCTGCTGCTCTCTCTTTAGAAAATCGTGTTGAATGAAGACCATGGACTCCGATACAAGCCGTGTGTCGAGCCGACCGTCTTCTCCCGAGGTGGACGATATCTTCCTGTCGGCCATGAAGAAGTCCGTGCACGGCTTCTCCGGTGCCGTGTCCTCCACACAGAGCGACTCTCCGCCGGACATCCCCGCGGAGCTGCGGGGCCTCTCGAGCAACGACGAGGACTCCCTCGCCCTCAAGATGCTGTCTAAGAAAGACCGCAAACTCCTGTCTGAGGGCGAGCTGCAGTCTATCCGCCTGAAGATCAACAGCCGTGAGAGGAAAAGGATGCACGACCTCAATGTGGCCATGGACGGGCTCCGGGAGGTCATGCCCTACGCGCACGGACCGTCAGTGCGCAAACTCTCCAAAATCGCCACTCTCCTGCTGGCTAGAAACTACATCCTGATGCTGAGCAACTCGCTGGAGGAGATGAAGCGGCTGGTGAGCGAGATATACGGCAGCAGCGGCCACCACGGCGGCTTCCATCCGTCCGCCTGCGGGACCATGACGCACGCAGGTCCTCTGCCCGGCCACCCTGCGGCTTCCCACGCTTCACACCCGGCGGTGCACCACCCGCTCCTCCCGCCAGCGGCGGTCTCCACCGCCTCCCTCTCCGCGCCCGGTATCTCCGCTGTGACCTCGGTCAGACCCCACCACGGACTCCTCAAAGCGCCCACCGCCGGTGCGGGGCCCCTCGGCAGCAGTTTCCAGCACTGGGGCGTTGGCACCGGGATGCCCTGTCCGTGCAGCATGTGCCAAGTCCCGCCTCCACATGTGTCCAGCATGAGCACCGTCAGCATGCCGAGGCTGGCCAGCGACTCCAAGTGACTTGAAACAAAAGGGAAACGAACCTTTGGTCTGCTGTGCTACAGATGCTGCTGTGTGTCTACCCACAGCATTTTTTTTATTTATCTGTGTTGCCGAATCCGTTGCATCGACGGAGCCAATAAAGGCAAAAAGCATTGATTTTCCTTACACTGGGAATTTGGGGGTATCACCACTAACTTTGTGTTTTATGGTAACTAGCCTCACTGGTATCAGGTGTTTCTTCACAGAGCTCCTAAAGCACAATGACACTTGAGCTTATTAATGAAAATCTTTGGTGGCCCCTATTGTGTATTTAGAGTTGTTTAAAGATCTATTTAATCGCTGCAGCTGGTAATTAGTTGCCTTTCCATTCTCTGAGCCTGAGACGAAAAAGCTCCCAACGTGAATCAAACCACAAATGTAGAGTGTAAATATGTAGATGGATTATTCTGTTTAAAAGTACGAGATATTTTATATTAGAGTGCCCCCCCCCCCCATCCCACCCCTAACTGGTAGCCTACCATGCTTGCACCTACTTCATTCTATCAGTCTATCGAGTCTTATTCAGTGTTTTTCCTCCTGATTTTGTCGCCAAGCATGCCATTCACTGCCCGACGCAAAGAATGATCACTTCTTTATTTTTTTATTAAAAAAAAAAAAGTGCTAAATGATATTTATTTACTTATTTTCGATGGGAATTTCAGATGAATCTGTGATTATGTTGGGGTTTTAAATGTAAAATAAAAATGTTTAATTGAAAAAAAATGTTAGCTGTTTTGGCGCTTTTTTATAGGCCTTCTGCCAGTGTCTTGATTACAATCTTTACACAATTAAAGGACCATGTTGAACACCGACCAACACTGAGATTTACCAGCACTCCCACACCAACACCAGGTCAGACAGGCTAAGCACTGAACACCAGATCAGTAGACTTCCAGAGAACAAACACCCTTCACATTAACAAGGTTTCTTGGCCAACGCAAAATGTTATGGCTGAGAAAGTTAAAAAATTTTGAGACGAGTGGTGGCTTTCAGAAAAAATATTAAGAACGATACTCTACAATGAGCACCACAGAAATATAATTTCACATAAAAGGTGGCTTTTAATTCTTTATATTTGATCGACATAATTTTGAAACAAATTGCTTATTTTTATAACAGTGACATGAAAAGCGATCTGTGGACTAAACACGGATAGGCCTGGATGGATATAGGTCCAATTATTTCTCTCTTAAAGGAAACAGTCAGTAGTGGCCTTCATAAATCTTGGTTTAAATAGGCTATGCCATTCATTCATCGGAAATATAATTGAACATTGGGAACCGTACTGTCCTTCCTCAGAGGTGGCTTTCCCTGTCTTGAAAATTCACGACAATTTACTGAATTTGCAGGCTCATAAACTTATTAGTGCCAAATAGCTGACTGCATAAGGCATAGGGTATTAATGTAGACTGCAGTCTTGCCTAGTACTAAATACACTGGTGAAAGAGAGGTCGCATTATGCATTTATTTATTTTCACAATAAGGGTTGGGGTAAAAAAAGAAATGCCTCTAATGCTGTTGATGCTGTGGATCGTAGTTGTAAGAGTTTAGGTAAGACAGTCGCCTGTCTGCTGGCACCCAGGAAGAGGCAGGCCTACGTGTCACATAGGCTTACTGCCTGAGTTGGAATTATTTTCGGGAAAGCCTCGTGAAATAAACGGTTGTCTTGAAGAAAGACTTGCTACGAGATGCTTTGGGAAAGCCAGCTGGACAGACAACTGCACAAAATGCAGATTCTGTTAATCCAGATCAGGAGATTCAGGCTACAGTAAGAGTAACATCCTCTGGCGTTTTTACAGAATATTTTGAGAATATTTGGGCATTTTCGAAGTATCTTGAATGTAGTTTGACCCTTTTATGCCTGTTTCTCTCTAAATTCTTGTTAATTTTTTTTGTCTGTTTATTCTTCTTGATTATTTTTTTTTGTAATGGGTTGCTGATATTTTCCACTTGGTTTTCCATTCATCTCAAAGAAATGTACCAAATTAATATGTAACCCCGTTGATGTCCTACATCAAATAAAAATATCAATTCCAGTCGGCAAGTCTAACTCTAGGCTATATTTTGTCCATAAAATAAATAAAATATTGTGTTTGAGCCCGCATGAAACAACAGCCTCAGAGCTCACCTGCCCTGCATCATGATATTCAGATCACAACAAAATCTGTAACTTTGATTCTCCTTCAGAGTTGCGCATAAGGTGACTTTAGCTGTTTGGCACGGAGCTGTGGGTTGTATCACACACAAACCCCTTTGCTGTCACCGTGAGGCTTGTTTGAATTATTTTTAGGCACCGGTCCAATTGGACCTCCATCCTGCAGTTTTTTCTACTTTGATGAGCTGAAAGTCTGATATATCACAGACCTTTGGGTATTTTTTTTTCCAGCCTGCATGACAGGAGGGCACTCACTAACCCAATGAAAAAAAAATATATTTGGATTCGTCAGTTTTGCAAAATATGCGTGTAAACAATCCCTAAGACATGCGCATAAGCTCTGTTTGGAGAAATGAGCAAGTGATGAATATAGCCCGGTATACATTATAAAAAGGTAGCAGCTGCATAGCAGATTGTGCATGTTGTTGCAATGTTTTCGAAAGGCTTTTGAAGCTGAAACGATATGGACTAAACTGACTTCTGAATATTCATGCACGCATTTGTTTATTCGTCTCTGTATTAAAATTGAATTATTCAAATGATGTGAATAAGAATATGAAAAAGTCCTTCAACGTTTGTAGGACGTTTCAAAGCCGGGAATGAGGAAGAGAAGGAAAACTTCTTACAGCAAGAATTCAGAAAAATCCTGTTAGCCTGTTGTAACTGTTTTACAATCAATGAAAAATATATATTCTTTCTAAATGTCATATGCACAAGAGGAAAAGGTTAAAAAAACAAATGCCTCTCAAACAAGTAAAAGACCTGAGCACAGGCCTAGCCTATATGGAATCAACTGTGAAATTTAGCAACAAGAATAATAAACTGGCAGAAACCCTCAGATGCTTTACGCTTTCTTCTTTTTTTTTTATTTCCGCTGTAAAATCAATTATATCAGTGGCAAAGTGATCACTTCCCAGTCCAAAACAGCACAGAAAGTGATCATATCTATTCAGTTCTGTTGAGACAACCAAGTCACTCAATCAGCTGTTCACACTGTTGCCCAAGAGCTGGGGACCTCAAATTTGCATCACCTGAAATCCCATTATAGGCCCCACCTTGCTCTCTATTATGACTAGCTCTCCTTCCTCTGATTGTGCTTCTGACTATTTTAAAATAACAGCTGTTCCATCTTCTGAAAAATAACCTTCCATCAGTCCACAGTAACTTTAGACCTATTGATAAGTAGTCTAGCTGAGAGGATGTTGGCCACTTGGACAATCATCATCATAATATTCCCATGATTGTCCCATGCATTTCCTACCACTATGGTGCTTTACCATATACACAGCTCATTGGCTGAGGCTGTCATTATAATTATAATTATAATCACCTGTTAAATTTTCTACCAAGATGGCCGTGCGGCAATGTTACAGAATTATTGCAAAGCTCAGGCCCATTGTGTCTCAAGCGGAGATGGAAATGTTAATTCATGCTTTTATATCATCCCGTCTTGATTATTGTAACTCCCTTATCATCTGCCTCAGCAAAACATCCCTGGATCTCTTGACCAGGTCCTCCAAAAGGGTCTCATGTGATACTGATTCTGATCGCTCTTCACTGGCTCCCCATCGAATTCAGAATCCAATTCAAAATCCTTGTGATCTCCTGTAGAGCTCTGCATGGTCAGGCACCGGCCTACATTAGAGATCTACTGCAGCCCTGTGTCACCAGCAGGTCTCTAAGGTCCTCTGATCAGGGTTTGCTGGCTGTTCCTCGATCTAGGCTAAAAACTAAAGGAGACTGAGCTTTTTGAGGTTGTGGCTCCTAAACTTTGGAACTTCCTCCCTCTGGACTTAAGATCTGTGGACACTGTGGACACCTTTAAAAAGCAGCTCAAGACCCATTTGCTTAGACTTGCCTTTGTGTAATTTTCTATTTACTTTTGTTTTTTATGTTTTTTTTTGTCTGTTTTTTATTGTGCTTTATGTCTGTTTGTATGTTTATGCTTTATTTCCTCTGTGAAGCACTTTGTGACCTCTCTGCTCTCGAAAGGTGCTATATGAATAAAGTCACTTACTTACTTATATGAACTGGCTCCGGCGATTTTGGCAGGAGGAGGTTCGTCGGTGGTCATGGGGCCCACCTGGGCAGGTCTCTGCTCAGGTCTATAAAGCTGGCTCTACCTAACTCTCTCTCCTTCTGCAGGCATATCCACTCAGTTGGTTGGCACATGGTTTTGCTTTCTTGCCATGCACCACACACACACACACCACTGATTTTATTGGCTATCACGTCCTGTGTGGTCTCCTGACTTTGTCACATGTGTACAGGAGCCAGTCTGTGCTTGATAATCGAACGATCTCAACTGTTTTTATTGCACTATCGGAGCTGGGACCTCCCCTCCATGGATACACTCTACACACAGTGCTGCAGGAGGAAAAGCACAGAGCGTCCTCAGTGACCGCCCCCCCCCCCCCGGCTCACTCTCTGCTCAGGGGGAAGAACTCAGGAGACACCCTGAGACACCACAGGCCAGAGAGCATCTCCACTCACAAGGCACGCTTCCACAGCAGCTTGTTTCCAGCCACTGTCAGAATGATTGCAAAGGACATTAAGGCGGGTAGGAAACCCCCCCCCCCCCGCCTCATTCACACCAGGGACACTTAACACCTCACAACACTCTCACACCTTAAAGACTGGGATTTAGTATTCAATTACCTCACCCCCTCTCACTCTCCGGGTCTCTGTCATACAGAGTTTTTCCCCCAGTCCGTGGGTCCATTGGTTGTTTTGTTTTGTGCAATAACTCAATTTCATAGTGCAATAATCTATTGTGCAATAATTTATAGTGTGTGTTTTTCATATAGTGTGTATTTATCCATAGTGTGTATTTTTTTTATATATACATATATATATATATATAGGGTGTATCTATTATTTATTTTTTTATGCTGCTCTTTTAATTGCCTTTCTTTGCCTGGTTTTTAAAAGCTGACTCAGTGAGTTACGCACAAGAATTCCAATGTACCTGTACTGTTCTGTACCTGAATGGCAATAAATCTCTTGAATCTTGAATCTTGAATCTTGAATCTTGAATCTTGAATCTTGAATCTGGGTTTGACCAGACCATTCTTCTGCGTTGGTACAGTGAAAACGTAGTGTGGAGAACGGTCTGGCAAAGCGAGACTAAAAGAAGAGGTAACTTATCAAAAGTTAACTTTTCTCAGCATCAAAGTAATTCCTAGGTGAAAGAAAGGAAAGCAACATATTTGACATTTGAAATATCATAGTGTTGAAAATGCCCTTAGGATTTCTGATGATCTCCTGATGAATGCAGGTTCCAGTCAGTTCTCTGTGTTAGAGCTGTTTGACTTCAGCACGGTTGTTCGTCTTATTCTGACTTTTTAGATTGGGGGAATTAGGTTTGTATCTCTGGGAATGGACGGGCTCACATCTTCTCAAACGGAAAGCTGTCAATTTCCATTCATGATTTATTCTGCTCCATTCATTATGTGTGGTGTGCCTTAAGGTTCAGTTCTTGGGCTGATACTAAGCTCTGTGTGTTACCCCAGCTGGGTCATCAGCATTGTCAATACTCAGTTGTATCTCTCAGTTCAATCAAAAGATCCCAGTACATTGGCAGTATTGTATTGTATACATGACCGTCTAGCTGAGGATGGGCTATCCCAAAAGTTTCAAAATCTAAATCTGGAAAAAATTTGTTATTGGCCCTGAACACAACCCAACTGCAATAAAAACAGCCACAGTGCTGAAGTTCACCATGTTTTTGAACATGTAGCGTCGCTGTTCTTTTTTTTATATATATAAAATATAGGAACCTCCACTGGTCATAAACCCTGAGAGTGAGGAACATTGATCTGGTGTGAGTGTAGATTAGCAAGGCTGCATTTCCCATTAACAATCGCTCTTTGTGATTACGAAGGTTTCCTATGAGCAATTTTAAGAAGGTTTGTAGATTTTTACACGTTTCCCAAAACAGCACTTAAGCTAAGAACGACGTACCTTAAGTGCGTCTTTGGTCGTGTTTCATTACTTTATGCTTCACCCTGCGTTGGGCAGCTGATAACCAATCACAGCACAGAGGAGGAAGGTCTTTGGGAGGATTTGAATGACAGAGAGAACGCACATTGGGCTCTGGAAACCACTTTTGACAGGTATGTAAAGGTTGGCTACAGTTAGTCACTACATTTAAAAAAATAAAGGCAATCGCACTGAAACAGAGGAGGTGGTGATATGACAACATTGTACCAGGTAAAACACACTGCCACAAATCACCCATTTTGTATTTTATTGAACTTTTTTCCCATTTAGTCCAATTGAAGTTCATTAAATCAACAATGAAAGTCATTTTTAGGCCCTGAATAGGTAGCCTGCATTTCACATAGTTTTTAAGCCTTTGTACCCTTAAATTTCCCCTGAAGTGGCTTCAAAGTTAGAAAAAAACAATTTTCCTAACTGTATAACAACATCACATCCATATTCCGTATCTGCTGTTCCAACGCTTTCTTGAAGCTCTAGCTGCTTATATTGAATGAAATATTAAAATACAAGACGCCATGTTTTTATGGCTGCACCACTGCATCAAATGGAAAAAATCTAGATGTTTGTGCATCATTATATACACATTTTCCTGTATGTAGCATGACATATTTGGTGTCTTTGGAAAACCTGTTATCTTGACTAGAATTTAAAATAAAATTCTGTGGGTTTGAAAAAAGCTTGGCCGTGCAACCTGTGTTTGTAATGATGGACTCAGTGGCGGGGCCAGCACGGAAGAACAGGTTAAATATGTTTGCAGTTGGTGTTATTCACTCCACTGAATATTTTATCGTGGTTATAAACATTGTGCGCACATTCTACTGTAGACTACAATCATCACTGGCGGTCAAAATGAAGCCGCCTCATGATCCTTTCTTCCTCACGACGTTCTTAGCGTTCTGCGAGTGATCAGAAGCACTCGTAATCTACGATGAGTTTTTAAGAACATCGTTAGTTAAGAAGCTTTTGGGAACCCCACCGTAACCTTAAGATCCTTCTTACGATGTACTTTACGAACATCTGAGGCTCACGATGCTTTTGGGAAATGCAGCCCAGGTCATTATGAGGACTTGTAACAACGCATTATGTAATAATCTGCCACATTTTGTAATACACAGCCTGGACGCAATATGTAATAAATTTCCCCGCATTTTGTAATAAATTATTACATATTGCGGTGGTTATTACAAAATGCGGGAGTTGCACTTTTTTTATGATGAAAATGTAATATTACAGTGCATTATGTATCAAAATGTATGTAAATCAGAACTGATGGGATTACATTTCACTGTGATTGTACCTGAATGATTACACGTGACAAATAAAAACTTGATTGATTGATTGATTGATTGATCAGGACTCAAAACCACACTGTTCATGGATGCTTTTAGTTAAGTTGAGTTATTTGAGTTCTTTAAAAAATGTTCAGCTTATTTTAAATCTTGTTTTTATCTACACCACTATTTATTTATTCATTGTTCTTATAAATCTTTGAATCTGTGTATGACAAATAACCAACGCAATATGTAATAATTTATTACAAAATGCGGGGAAATTTATTACATATTGCGTTCAGGTTGTGTATTACAAAAGGCGGCAGATTTTTACAAAATGCGGGTGTTATTACATAATGAAGTGAACATTTATTACATTTTGTCGAGTTATTACATAATGCATTGTTATTACATAATGCGTTGTTATTACATAATGCAGTGTTACGGGGCTGTTCAGGGTGCTACTAGATCAGCATTGACCTCTGAGTGTTTCAAACACCTCTGTCTGCAGTCTGCCATCACCTTCCCTTCTGATTTTGGGGTACAGCTGTTTCTCATTCTGAAAATTAACAAAACATTTTGATGGCACAAACACACGCAAGGTCATTTGTCTCACAACATCTGCTTTATTTCAGTCAGCTCAGCACCCGACCCATCCGAGCACCATTTGCTCTGTGCAAAACGCAATTACAACAACAGGATTAGGAGGTATCACATTTCAAAATTAATTAAACCCCCTACCCCCCATAATTCCATCTCACTGGTCCACACTTTAACAAGCATGTTTTCTCTCTTAATTGTAACTCTGACAGCCATGTGCAAACAGACAGTTACAAGCATATACAGACAGGTCCCTATAGCCATTTCAAATCTTTCACTTCAACCTACACCCACATGTTATCAAGATAAACTCAGGAAATAAACAGCAATTAAGGCTAATGAAATTAAATGACTATACAGTATGTGTATAATGTCCACAGAGATCTCAATGGGTGATAGATTGTAAGCACATTAATTCAAAAGGTTTTAAAGCTACAAATTAAGACATTTTCTCTGACCATTTCATATTCGAATTTCTGGAATTAATTGAAAGAGCCATATCTGACGCTAATGATAGGGTTTCTCTATTATGCACCCAGACATATTGCAAAGTGTAAAAGAGGAATTAACTGAGTCTTTCCCAGCCTTACCAGAATGTTATGGCCAATAGGAGCGGGCCTTTGCGTCCCTCAAGCTGGATTTCATTCAATAGCTCCTTAGCCACTGCTGGTGCCACGGTGACTGATCCATTGACCCTAAACTCCCAGATTGAGACAGATTGAGTTTGAATATTCATAACTTTAGATAGAAAGGGGGGGCATCAGTCTTAGACCAATGTAACTAGACTTAAACCTCCCCCAAAACACTGCACAGATGTACACCCTTTCAGCCCCATGCATCATGTTTTGTTAGCTGAAAGGATTATGCTTTAAAGGATTGGTGGGATGCATCAAAGGTGGCGGAGGCACAGAAAGAGAAACAGAAGCTGAGACAGAGGGATGGAGCAAAGGAGGAATAAGAAGGGAGAGAACATAAACAAACAGAGGAGCCGCATCAGTAGCAGTCACAGACAATGCGCTACAGGTCTTAACTCTTATAAGCAAATAGAAAAAGCTCTAAGATGTCATCAGCCGGTGAATATAAGGCCTAGGAGGTCGTCAGGGGAAGCCTCAGAGAGCACTCCTTCCCATGAGACTAATGCTTATTTCAACATAGCATCATCTGCTCACCCTTAAAGGAATAGTTCACCCCAAAAATGAAAATTCTGCCATCATCTACTCCCCCTCATGCCAGGTGAAACACAGGTGAAGTTTGTCCATATAACACACAGGGAGGCTGCAGCACAACTCCATAGCAGCCTTCTCCAAAACAACTGAAGTCAGTGGGGACCAGTTCTTCAGAGTTACAAAAAGACCTACAGTATATTTACACCATCATTTAGTGCAAATCTGAACTACAGCTGATTGATTTGCAACAAATAATGGTGTATAGGTCTTTCTATTCACAGTGTGATTGTTTGGCTGTTTTTGTTTTGGAGCTCTAAAGAACAGGTCCCCATTGACTTCAGTTGTTTTGGAGAAGGCTGCTACCAAGTTGTGCTGGCAGCCTCCCTGTGTGTTATATGGACTAACACATTTCACCTGTGTTTCATTTGGCATGAGGGTGAGGAGATGATGACAGAATTTTCATTTTTGGGTGAACTATTCCTTGAACCACCACAAAACACAGTGCCGGACTTCAACACACACACACACACACTGACTACATGGGTCAGAGGCAAACGAGGTGAGGAGCTCACTCACTCATGAATAGCTGCGCATGGACGGTTAACTGTCATCAGACATAACATTGGTGCTCCAGCTTGATATGTTAGACTGTGATATTTCATATATACTACATATAATAAGTTTAACCCAACATTAACCCCCTGCATCTTCCCACATTTGCTGGATCTACAGGGGCCACCAGCCTTTAAGCTTTTAGACAGACATTTGCTGTTACGATTATGTTGCCTGTGTCATAGGAAATGCTAATATTCGAATAGTTATAATAATAGTCATAGTTTGTAATGAGCTTAATGCATGACTTGTAAATCAAGTGTGTGTGTGTGTGTATGTATGTGTGTGTGTATGTGTGTCTGTGTGTGTCCAGAAGTCTATGAAGAGCAGCAGATGAACTCCTAGATAGGGTGGATCAATGTGTTGAGGAAAAGCCCACAGGGACAAAGACAGAAGGGAGGGAGAGAGAGAAAGAGAGAGAGAGAGAGAGTAAAAGAGAGCGAGAGAAAGAAAGCGAGACTGCAGAGGATCCATTGAGTGTGTTTTTTGTGGCTGAAGAATCGCCTCCAATGGCTTTGAAAAGAAGGTATAATCCTGTCAAGTAAGCAGACCTTTGGATATTCATGACTGACCAAGCAGCTCTGCGTAATGAAAGAGGACACAGCTAGGATGGGATTAAACATCAAAGTGAATCCAAGGAGCACAGGACTGGGACATGAATCAACCAACACAGAGACATAGAGGTCTCAGAGGGGTGTGCTGGGGGCCAGTGGGGGCCAGTTGGCTGGTGTGTGGACAGGACTTGCAATGAGTTCAGGACTGAGGGCCTCCTAAATGCCGTTCAGGAGCGTGACATGCGGTGTGCACCTGACTCCCATCGGATACAGTATATACACATAAGCATCCGATCATGCAGACCAAACCAGTGACCTCCAAACCAAGTCCTCATCATCATCCCTCAGTCCATGAGCTGTTGAGAAGTTCTGGTGGCCAATATGTTGAAGAATATTTATCTTGAAGGAATACTGATCTCCTAAGGATAGTCTGGTTCCAGGAATATCACCAACTCAATAGCTTGTCTGTTAGGACAGATGAGTAAAGGCAGGAGTTCCAGTCAAATCTCTTATTATGGGATAGTTTAAACTGGTTTATCTGATAACAGAAGAAAGGGAGATAAAGGATATTAATCTAGACATCATAATTCTTAATTTCAATAATTAATAATCCAACAAAGGTAATTTAACTTCAAACACAATTACTCTGTAAACCTAGGAATGAAGAAATAACTTTACCACTACTGAAACTTAGTCAGTACAGCAAATAAATCATAAACTACTAAAGCTGCTATAAATGCATTTCAAACCAATGATTTGATATATTATAAAATAATGCACATAATGTTCAGAGCTAAAATAAAGTCACTCCCAGACTGTGTACAAAGGTTTTTTTTTCAATGCAGGAGTGTAAATATGATTTGAGAGATGTTTACCGTTTAATTTACCGTTTAAGTTTACCGTACAAAAAGCTAAAAATTAAAAGGATTAAAAGGAGATGTATTTCTATTGTTGGGGTTAAATTATGGAACAATGCTAATATAAATTTAAGAATGTGTAGCTTGCTTTTGGTTTTCAAAAGAATGGTTTATAAAGCTATTTTTGAGGGTTACAAGTGTGAATGATTTTTATTTATTATTATTTTTTATTTCTGGAGGGCAGGATAGGCATATATAAGCATTATGCTTCTGCCTGTGCCTTTTCAGTCACTACTTAATACATAGATTGTTGATTTTGTTTATACTCTCTAGACTGCTTTATACTTATTGTATTGTGTGTGATGACTGAATAAAAATACTACTACTACTACTACTACTAATACTACTACTTCTACTACTCTGGACAAATCTTCCATTAACATACATGCTAGAATTATTAAGGCCACAGTATGCTTGAATTCATTTTGGCAGGTTTGTACAGACAAAAGAACGTTTGTGGAAAAAAGTGCCATTCTGGCCTCTGACTGTCCCACAGTGTGAACAGGCTTGCTGGTGGAACTAGTCAAATTCGTCACACACACCAGCTCATAATGCATATAGCCATCTGCAAACTGGTTTAAAATTTCACATGATTCATTGTATTGCCTTGTGGAAAAGTGTTTTCATTTGATTTTCCAGTTCATTGCCATTGTTTCCATCTCCAGGCTAACCTCTCGTGGTCAGATCTTCTACATGAATGGTTTGGAGGCTCGGCTTGTTAAAGGAGATCTGCACCTTTATGTCCAATCAATTTCAGTTTTCTAAATCCTCAGATTTCCTCAGCCGCCTTTGTTGCTCTTTCACCACAGCTGCTGTTGTTGTTCTCGGTTTTCGTCAAAGCTACGCATTTCCGGTTTTCCTATGTTATGATTTCCTCTTTAATCTCCATACACCCAGTGGTGTGGAGTGTAAATGAACTAACAGTATGAAGCCACAGCAAGTATACACACATTTGCATGCACCATGTTCGACTGTTTTTCTGTTTTTAGGTAAGTGTGACTTCATTGTTATATATATATATATATATACAACTAACATGGTTTACCAGTGAAAACAGGACTACATTTTGCTTAGCAAAAAAATTGGTATGGATAAAAATAAAAAATTAACAATATCAGACAGCAACAGATGCAGTCCCAGACACAAGAGACCCCCCCCCCCCCCCCCCCCCCCCACACACACACACACACACATATGCGAATCTCATATTTCAATTTAGCCACAAAATATAATTTGGGTTGTGGTCACTCTGTGCTCTAAGCCCCTTTGCATGTGTATGTGTGTGTGTGTGTGTGTGAGAGAGAGAGAGAGACAGAGAGAAAGTGTGTGTGTTAGGAGACTATCACATGCCATGTGGATGACGTCCCATATGGTTTGTTGACCATGTCATGCTCACGTCTGTCAACTCGCAGTGGCCTTGCCAACTCTGACTGCAGGTGGCAGCTGGGACGTTTGGACAAAGACCGCAGTTTTTCAGAGTGCAAGATTCAAGATTCAAGATTCAAGATTCAAGATTCAAGATTCAACACTTTATTGCCAAACCAACTTAGCTGTTAGGAATTTGTCTCAGTGTGCCCATAACAGAACAACATTAAAGACCCAATGAAGTGGCATGGAGAGTGTATTTTGCTTCCATATATTGATATATTGATTTCCGAATGAAACAGAAAGTTACAGCAGGAAGCATCAGCAGGAGAAAAATATGGCGGAAGTAGGCCTACGCTCGGTTGTGGAGGAATATTTTCCGCCTCCATCACTCCGTCTGGGAAAAGAGTTTTAGGTGAAGTGCTGCCAAAACACACCTTCGTCCCATGTTGCTAGCTGAACTGAGCTAGCATGCTAAAAAATAGTGGAAGATGGTTGGTAATTCCAACGGTTAAAGTTTCATTGGATTGAATTTTTGTATACGCCCCAAAGTGCAGGAAGAGTCATCAACGGACATGTGCTGTTTACTGGAAACAGATGGTCTTTTCATTTTAATATAAAATTTCTAGAAATAAACATTTTCGGTCATTTTTTTTGGCCTTTTTTGGTTTGGTGAATTGGTGTAAAAAGTTGTTTTTCATTTCATGGGTTCTTTAACAACATGAACCTCAAGTAAAATATTACATAAAAGACACATGATAAAATACATGACAAAAACACATGACCCCCTCCCACCTCACCCCGTAAATAAAAAAGTGCATGTGATGGACGTAAGACTTAAAAACCCAAACCCAAAAAGTACAAATGTGAAAAAGAAGGAAAAGAAGGAACTCTGGTCAAAATATCCATAAAAAATATAAATGGCAATGACCATGACCATGGCATACATGATCTTGGAAGGTCAGCAGGCTAGCTAACTAGCTTATCTAGCTAGCTATAAGCTAGCATGGCTAGTTTGAACTTGGAAGGTCAGCTCGGCTAACTAGCTAAACTGGATAACTTATGGCTAGACAGATTGCATTTTTTTCAGTTAGTAGCAAGAGCGCTAAGCTTCATGATATTAGTTACCTCTCTTACATGAATTCTGTGTCAACAGCACAAACTGGACACGCCATTTTCACCTAAACGTTGGCTAAGTCCGCAGCCACACTGATCCATTGTGTCTGTCCGTCCCTGTTCATTTCATGACCAAAACAAAGATAAAATGGAGAAAGCCTGGTATAACGTTGGGATGACTGTAGGTTTTCCAGGTCAGTTTCTTATTGAATATATACTGTATAGTCTTCTTTTTTCTTGAAATACCGTTATGAGTAAAGCTGTATTTCTGCCTCTCCCACCTTGTTGACGTTCCAAACCAGCCCAACGGACAGAAATCTATCTGTCAATAATTCTGTCCATTTTCCAATGGATCAGTGTGGCCGCAGCCTAACAGTTAAGTTTAGTCAAGTAAAACAACTTTTGTTAAGGTTACAGTTAGGTTTAGGCAACTAAAACAACTTGCTTAAGGTTAGGGAAAGGCTTTGGTCATGGTTAAATAACAAAAAGTTAGAATTGAAAATTAGTATAATTCAGTATAATTCTCTGGGAAGCTGGGAGTTGAACCCAGGTCATCGGAGTATGCACGCCCATCAACCCCCCCGACCACAACACTCTTATTCCCCACTGCACTACTTCCTGTTTATAGTCGTGCCTCCACGTAATCCTTTCATGCTGGGAACATGTAATTCTATCACTTTTCATACACAGAGCACGTATTTGCATTTTAAGACTTGTAAGATGTGAAATAAGATGTGCTTATTTTACAAAATTTCAGGAAATCAGGTTGGTCTAACATTACTTAGTCTAACATTACTTAGCCAGAAAACCTATGGTTCTTTGGCTCCGCCCATTGAGGGCGGAGAGTAGTTCTGAAATGTTTGTTGAACTAAAACTCTAATTCGCAAAAAAAATGTTTGCTATTTTTCTGAGGGTTTATTTCTGAAACCTTTCCTCATGGCTCTTCACAGTTACTGATATACTTACTTCTATCATGTTGCCCTGCAACATATGTCTGGTCTCTGAGTTGCTTGCCTCAGGTCCCCTAATTCAGAAATCAAATTAGCAACACACTCAAAATGGCTATCATCAGATTTCTAACTAAAGCTGAACAGAAATGAACACCATGTGAATACCTAGGACAAATTTGGTCCATGCACAACCGTTTTCATTTTTATAGATTTATTTTGGAAGGTGTGTAGGCTGTCAATTACAACCCACTATCACACTCATAGCAGTGATCTGGGTTGGGCTGTAATAGCTTTTAACAGTTCTCTGCAGGGGACCGGTCAGGAGTTTGGACAACATCTGTGAGAAACCTGCTGCAGCTTGATAGGAGTGGAGGGAGAATAGAAAGGGAGAGTGGTGGTGCTATTGTAGCCGGCAGCCTGTTCTCTCAGGTCTTAGTGAGGATTGTCTGTGGAGAGAGGCTGTGAGGAGTAGCACACAGTGGGAGGTCAATGAGCTGGGGAGGAGGAGGGAGAAAGGGAGGAAGGCATAGAGGAGAGAGACCCCAGGCCATCTCTCAATGGGGATGGGGTGAGGTGTGGTGTGTGTGTGTGTGTGGGGGGGGGGGCAGATACATCCATCAACCCCTGAAACCCCTGAAAGAATCATCGTACATCCACTGCATCCATAACGCAGTGGAGTACTGACATACGGCTTCTCTTACCCCATATTGACTGATGCTCGCCACCCACTGTTATAGTCTCACAGTGTGTGTTTGCAAATGCAGCGGCTAATCTTTGCGTGACAACATTTTTTTTTTTTGTTGGCGAATACTTTAGTACTTTAGTTACAACTAGACTGAGCTAGCGAAGCGCTTTTGCATAACAGGCGTGGAATTTATGAAGTTTGGCCAATGCTAATGAAACTACGGGAGCTGAGAACGGCCGTGCTTGCAATTATTTTTTTAATGCCGTTATCTCGAGATCACGCGTTAATTATCTCGTTATCTCGAGATTACAAAGCTCGTTTTCTCGAGATAACGGGTTTATTTTATCTCGTTATCTCGAGAAAACAAAAGGCAGATTTCTCGAGATAACGAGATAATTTATCACGAGAAAACGACTTTTGTTTTCTCGAGATCACGGGATAATTATGGAGAACTCGAAAATGAGAGTCTGGTTCATTTGATCACACCTGATTTCAGCCTTCAAGATCACTGTCATGACTGTCGGGGAGGATTCATAACTGAACAGGAAGTCAAGGCATAAATACATTGGGTGAATGATGTGGTTATCCTGATTATTCCAGGACTGTAACAACTTCAACTACAGCAACAGTTGATGCCGCACACCTAGCTAGGCGCTATATGGGACTGGACAGCATCTGTGCTTGTCTATATATTTGTGGTCTATATATTTGTTAGGAACAAGTGGAACAATTCAAAGTGAGTCCTCTTTCTGTTTTAGTTGAGGCTCTATCTTTGCAGGAAATTGTACCCCGCGACAAATAGAATAAACATACATACAATTAACCAATTTATACAGCAATAGTGTCAGTTTTCTACAGCTATTATATATGGTGCTGTATAATGTAAGAATGATATAGGTAAATATTCTACACTATATTCTATTAGGCTTTAACATATGTTGTCAGCACCATATGTTTGTGTCACCCCACAATTGTTTATATTCTATTTTATTTCTTTATTGTTTTATATCGTTATTGTTTCTGTTATTAACTGTTTATTGCAAATTTTATATTTTATTTGTGTGCATATATTTATTTATTTATTTATTTTTTATTTATTTGGATCCCCATTAGCCACCACCAAGGTAGCAACTACTCTTCCTGGGGTCCACACAAGTAAACATTACATCATAATGCAAAACAATAATGTATTTAAAATCCAAGGCAAAAAGAAACAGAAAATAACAAAAAAAAGCAAAAAACAACAATAAAACTACCAATAACAACAATAACAACAATGACTACAAGTACCCTCACTATATCTAAATAGTCAGTAAAACAAATATTCTATGTCCTTTTCTCTTCCCAACTGATTCCTATTAATTTTGCTGCTGCAGTGGCCTAATTTCCCCATGGGGATCATCAATAAAGTTTTATCTCATCTTAATGAGGCACACACACATATGGAATGCAGGTGGAATAAATACATTAATGCACAAAAACACACCCAAACAGGCATATATCCGCTCACACACATATCCACACACACACACACACACACACACACACACACACACACACACACACACGATGACAGGCAGACAGACTGCTTCTGCTGAGAGAAGATGAATTAGCGGGTGATGATGTGTCTCCTCTTCCATCCCAGTGTGGCCATGCTGTTGGGGCTTCTCTCTCACCCTTGTTTCGTCATTTATCTGCACTTGTTGGAGACATCCAGACAAGTTCCTGAGAATTGCCTCTCGGGTTAAGGGCATGTCTCCTGTGAATAGTGAGGACCAAAAGTGCCGCGTATAGCATTTTGACATCAACAAATCATTAGCACATTAATAGTGAGACATATAATATAATAGAATTACTGAAAACAAATGAGACAATCAACCAGAAAGATTGATTCTACTGGATTTTCTTACGGTTCAAAGGGTTATTGCTTTATGGCAGTGATGCTCAACCTTTTTCATATCAAGGACCCCGTAATCGGGGCCACATTAGAGCCACGGACCCCCATTTGATGAGACTTTGTCTCTTGGACCCAAATCTGTGAATATTTTTAATGTTAGATATGATTTTGTCCAGAATCCCATATCTGTATTGTAGGTAGAGAGATAACAGTGAAACTATGATCACTATAGTAATTCTTCTACATTCTCTAATTGTGTTAACTTCTTATAAATGAAATAATGCTGAAGTTTAACCATTCATCAGTTTGTCTGGGGACCCCCTGGAACCCCCTCAAGGACCCCTGGTGATCCACGGACCCCACGTTGAGAACCACTGCTTTATGGCACAAAACAGAAAGAGAATGCTGTTCATCCAGCACAAACCAAGCTAAAGCTTTCAGAGTTTCTAGCAGTGGCAGATGGTGGAAGGAGTGAGAGGCCAATGGAAAAAATCGAACATGTTTATCCTCTTCAGTAAAGCCAAAGATGTCAAGGAGGGGTGGAGGGGGGGTCATGAATCTTATGTTATGCATTCTTCATTTTTATCTTATTTTTACTATTATTATCAAGTGGGTTCTATTCTCCATCTTATTTTACATTAATTATGGCATTCTATCCCTGTTTTTATGCTCATTCTATGTCTATTTTCATGTGAAGATGCATTCTATGTATTCTATTATCATCTTTATCTTATTTTCACTATTATTATAAAGTTTTATGTAAAGCACTTGGTGCATGTAATTTCTTTGTTGTAAAGCACTTTGAGCTGCATTTCTTGTATGAAAGGTGCTATACAAATAAAGTTTATTGTTATTAAAGTTTATTATGAATCATGGTCTAGAAATTAAGTCTTAATTTTGAGAAACACTAGCACTAACAATACCACTGGTGTGAGATAGAGGCTACCAATCTTCTTGACCATGGTCTTAATTTACAAGTATACCAATGTATCACAATGATAAATTCATGTTTAAAAATGCTACATGTAGCACTTCTAACATGAAACCCTTTCAACCCACCCACTCCTAATGAAATGAGTTGAGGCAAACAAAGGTAGGGAATGTCACATCAACTGGTGGGCGTTGTGTGTTTCCGATCTCTTTCTCTCAGAGAGACATTCCAGGTCCGTCCCCCTTTCCTCCCCATCCTGCTCCATTTTCAGAAGTCAAATTTCTGGGATGTGTATCCTCATTCATCATACCGCTGTCGGCCTTCACTTTAACAGTGACTTTCGTCTCAGTGTACCGCCCTCCTCTATACAGACAGGGATAACCTCTGAAAACCCACCCTTGGCCTTGCGCTGTGAATGAGAGCCAAAGAAACATCACAGCCCACCCCCACATTTGCCCAATAGAGTCTAATTGGGCTGCCACTGGCCTTGATTTGCTCGGTGGGAAGAAGCACTTTGTTTGACTTTGGACAAGGATTACTCTGGATGTTTAGTGCCTGTGAATCCATCATTGTCACAATTAAATAGGATTGGGGCTTTTAAGGGTAGTTTGTGGGGGATGCCTTAACTAACATACTTCCATCAGCAGCCCTACAAATCCCTGATGATACTGTTTCAGAGAGGAACATCTGCTATAACAATAGAGCCTCACCAAATTACACTTAAATTTGGATTATTTTTGAAAAGTTACGACAAAAGACTAGAAAACTTAAGACGCGAATGTAAACCCCCGAAAATGTAGCATTTTTAAATTGAATTGAATTTTCAGATGAAAGAAACAACACATCCAGGTCATTTATACAACAAAAAAAAGCAAAGCAAAGTGACAGTCGATGTCAGTGGAGCAGTTAGCAATCTAAAATATGAATGTGGCAAATGCCCATCTGTATTTTAACAGCCGTAACCAACTGAGGGTGTGCAACTATTGAGAATAAAGCATTTTAGGTCTCTTTCATAAAGGACCCCAGGGGTAACCCTTATGCCCCCCCTCCCACCTTTATCACCCCTACCTCCCTGTGATCAGCACCAAATGCCTACTATCCCAGGCCAACTCTCACAAAGCATGCTGGGAAGGACAAAAGCGGGTCTTCAGCCGATTGGTTCCACCTTATTAACAGCTTGTAATCTTCTCATATCCTTGGCTAGGCCCCATAGACCAGGAGTCAGGGGAACTGACAAGTGTGTCCCCCGTCCCTGCTTTGAAGCAGCAGCCATTTTACTCTGAAAAGCCCTGGCCTGTTACATTTCCATTGTCACTACTGCACCTGTTAGCCCACGGGGACACATGGGGAAATTCAGTCATTGGCATCTGTTAATTTCTCATTAGACTTCCTTTGCACATTGTAAACTGAGTACAATTTAGGATGTGTTGTTTTGTGTTTTGTGTTGTTGATATTTGTTTAAGGACTATTGTCTCCAATGTTACAGCCGGTTAGGGTTAGAGAAGGACATGTAGTTAGCATGATGGGTTTGTCCTTCCTGTTAATGGAAAAGTCTGTCTAGCATTAATATAGGAATGTTTTTATAACATTGTTTTATTCAGACCCATTTGAGCAACAAGGACGCCTGTTGACAACAAACAGATGAGGATGCAGAAAATGGGAATTTAACCATGCCAATTTGGAGTGGCTCCTTCAAAAGCTAACAGAGTGGCGAGTCCGACAACACACACATACACACACTATCGAGTGAGACAGAAAAGTGCTCAAACACCTGATTACATTCAATTGACTCCATTAAATCAAGACTTTGTCCGCACCACCAGCCAGCCATTGGCTAGAGTTAATCCGCTGTGGTGAAAGTCTTGTTGTATTGGTGATAATCTGTAGAGTGGGTGTATAATTATGCCAATATGTATCCCCAAGGCAGGTTTAAGCAATAAAATGTCCATGTATTATATGCGGGTTTGTGGAGAGATGTCAGCACAGTAAAAGTCCCATGATATAGGTTTGTCTCAGGTGCATGGGTTCAAAAAATCCTGAACAAAAACAGTCAACTGACACAAAAAGAGACTTATTTTTGAAATGTATCTACGTATGGTGCAGACGTGGCAAAAAGTGCTGTGAACATCTTTTTGGTTTTTGCACTTTTGCCCTTGCGTAAATACATTTCAGTCCTATATCGCATTTGCTGGCCTCTTCCTATTTCTTTCTTTTAACCACTGTGCATGTTCTTTTGGATTCTTTTTTATGTGGATTTCACATGCTGTAAGCACTTCCAAAGGATTAATGCAGTAAAAAAAAGAGGCAGAAAAAAATAATTAATGAGCATTTTGTTCAGTAGTATCTTATCAGTTTGGGTGTATTTTTCATCCTGTACGGGTGGCTTGACCCGGGACCATCTGGCTGTGGCGTCTTCCTCTCTATCACCCCCAGGAAATGACTCTAGACAGACGAGGCATTTAGCTCCCAGGTGCAGGCCCACCATTGGACGGCTTTGCCCAGATGGATAGCACTCCATCCCCCATAAAGACTCTAGTCTTCCCTCTAGACTGGAGCCACTGGTGCTCCTGCCCTCGTCCAGCCTCATCAAAAGGACCTTGGAAGCTGGGAGGCGGATGTGCTGGCCTTTAGCTCCAAATCAAGCTCACTTTTCTTCCCTTGTAAGAAGTGGAGGGAGAAAAAGAGGGGGAGGTGTATTCTTCTGGTGGACACCAGCTTCTTTCTTTTTCCCCTTTTCTGTCTCATGTATGTGTGGCTCCTTGCAGGTGTCCCTTTTTTTTTTACACTCTGGTTTCTTTCTCCTGAACACACAAACTGGATCCCCAAAATACAGTCCCCAGTCATAAGCATCACGGCTCGCTTTCTGTCATTACTCGAAATCAAATTGAACTTACACACACACACACACACACACACACACACACACACACACACACACACGCACGAACAAACACACATATGCACACATTCATCCTGGCTGCCGGCACACTGTTCTCCTGCAGGTGCTAGAGCCATCCGCCTGGTCCTTTTCATGGGGCCCCTCCTTTCCTGTCCGTCTGCAGCCGTCCATTCAGCTTCAATCACAGCACCAGCCGGACGCCACCGGACCCACTGGCAGAGGGAAGGGAAGCGCCTCCACACACATCTTTCACTCGAGGGAAAAGACAAGAGAAAAGGGGTTGGGGAGAGAAGAGAAAGGCGTCTTCCTCCCTCTGCGTCTCCTTCTGCTTTCATCGTAAACAACTTGCTTTCTGTTTGTATCTGCTCTGTCCTCTTCCCCTCTTCCCCCCTTGCCTTCCTTTTCTCCCGCTCGGATGGGCTTTTTACAAGGAGGGGAGGGGGAGAGAGGAGGTAAGAAGTGAGAGTAAAAAAAGAGGATGGTGAAGCTTACTTATGCGGTGGTGTGATGGTGAGGCCTTTTTTTGTGCCTCATGAATAGCACATTTGAGTTTCGCAGCCTCACTCGGAGCTATAAGCCAGCTTCACCTGTGGTAGGAGTCAATTGGCCTGTTGTCTGCCAGTCTGGAACGCTGCCCAGCTCCTGGGAGCCAGTTTGGTTAGCATAGCCACTCAGAATTGAACAACAATAACCTCCACCCCAATAACGTCAATTAACTCTCCATACATAATGATGTATCCATTCATTGGCTGCCAGCTAGAGTTCCTCAATGACACTTTATTTAATGCCCATGCTAACGCTATTAATGCCTGCTGTCTGTTAGCTAACAGAGCATGAATTCGTTTTAATGGTTGGTGATAGCTTCCAAGTTGTTAAGTGACTGTGGTGATCCATTCCTTTAACCTCACTACAATGGTGTGTAGTAAATTGCTTTACTTGTGTTTTTTTTTTATAATACATTTTGCATTTAACGTACTGTACACAAGGACAAAAATAAAAACAAATGTGCTCAATCACTATTAGGTCCTAAAAAGTTAAAATTGTACAAGGGGAGGCCACTGGAAAAGTCTGTCATCTTATCATGCCAGCCACATATCAGAACACACACACACACACACACACACACACACACCTGGACCCTAGCCCCCCCCCCCCCCCCCCTTCCCCTGACCGGCACAGTACATATATATATATGGATACACATTTATTATTATTATTTGCATTTATTCACATTTTTGCACTGTCTCTAGAGTTTTATATTATGCACATTACCTTTATTTTTATCCTATTACCTCTTCTCTTTATAATCTTCTGTACTTATTTTCCCCTGGTACTGTTCTGCCAGTGGCTGCTGTTAGTTAAGTGATATCTTATGTTTATATCTTATCTTATGTCCTTGTTCACACTTATTGTGGCTCAGAGAGTGACCTAAAATAAGATTGCGTGGCCTAGCCTGTTATGTAATTGCAGCGCACCCACTGAGACCCTTAAGTGTGTGTGTGTGTGTGTGGGGGGGGGGGGGGGGGGGCAAGTTGATCATGCTCCCCTGTCTTCATTTCTGTCTTTCTCTTGCCTTAAATTGTCCCAAGACTCAAACAGTATTCTGGTTTTGTCAGGCAATTGGTTTAGAATAAGAGTTGTCTCAGAAAACAATCAAATATCCCAATTTTTCACAAGGAGACAGTCTCTCCCGTTAGCATGATCATAGAGAGCACAGTGTCTCTCGGGGAGGAGTCGAGATGAGGTGGGGGTTTGTGAGGGGGGCACTTAGCTCACTTTCCCTCTGTGTGAGCTGTCATTCTTGCCAGACGGAGCTGTGGAAATGAGATAAAACTGAGCTGACACTTCAGGAACTACTCACTTGTGCAGCCAGCCACCAGAAGAAGACCTCTGAAGACCAATACTGAAAAAGCTTTGGTGACTTGTCATGTGTGCTGGATGGCAGCTATCTTCTGCAAGCAAAGGGGAGATTTACAGGTCAAGAGTGACTGCAACACCTGTTGTGAGAATAGGACAACATATGGAAAAAATGAAGATTTGATTTTGATTTTTTTTTTTTCAATAAGGAGTCATCTATTTGTGTTAATACAGACAATTTTGCTTTTCATAGTTCAACTTACCTTGTGCTGAAGACGTTTTGTAAGAACACGTCATCTTAGTGAGCCCCACTTCAACCCTGAAGACCAGTGCACCCCCGAGAAGACTATGAACGTTCTATCAAACCCCATGGTCAGGGCCCAGGAGCAGTCTCTACCACTCTGTGGACCTGGATCTGTCCAGGATTTACCTCACTGTCCACCAGGGTTCAATCCTGGCTCCCGCCTAAATCCTGGCTCTATGCTGGCCCTCCAGGGCGACCACAGATCGGCCAAACCTCAGAGGGAGCTGAGCCCCGAGGAGCAGCAGGAGCTAAGGAGGAAGATCAACAGCCGGGAGAGGAGGAGGATGCAGGACCTGAATGTAGCCATGGATGCCCTGAGGGAGGTCATGGTGCCTTACGCCTCCTCGCCTTCTTCTGCGTCTTCCTCTCAATCCCACCAGCCCGGGGCTCCCCCGGGTCGCAGGCTCTCAAAGATCTCCACCCTGGTCCTGGCTAGGAACTACATTCTCCTCCTGGGCTCCTCTCTGCAGGAGATGCGGCGGCTGCTGGGGGAGGTGAGTGTCGGGGTGGGGATGAATACCGGTCCAGTCCCCAGGCTGCTGCTGGCAGGAGGGTGGCCTCTGATCACTGGCCCAGGTCAGTTACTCATCTCCCCAGAGTCCCTCCTCACCTCAGCAGCCTCCTCGTCTTCCTCCGCCTCACCTGCCGCTGCTAAATGTCCCCTGTTTTCTCCCGGCCTCATGGAGGCCCCTTTGGCCCCAGTGCAGTGGAGCTCTGCAGGGGCCTCTGGAGGGCCTCTCTGCCCCTGTGGAGTGTGTAGACTGCCCAGATTTAGCCATTCAAGTCCAGCTCCCAGGTTCCCTAAGTGACACCTTGAACCATGTTGAAGTGTTCTGGTTATGGACAAAGAGGATTGCGGACTGGAATGGACTTGATGACAGCTACATGTATGCAACATTTTTATATGAATTGTTATTTTTCTAACATCTTCAACTTGTTTATCCTAATTTACTTAATTATCCTTTGTTTGAACTTTTTAAACATTATGGGTCTGTTCTCTATTTGTTCTCTGTTCTATTTCTTTTTGTTTTGTGTAACAATACACAAGTAAAGAATTATTCCCTATTTGTTGCAGATATGTTGTATTTTATTACTTCCCGTATGCCATAAACTGAGAAACAATTTACCTTGATAATTCTTTCATTTTCATGTCAAAATCTTCTATGTGTAAGTTTATATCTGTGAGTGGTTTATGTTTGTCCTAATGAGCGTACAGTATTTTTTGCATGTTTGTGTTTGTGTGAGACAGAGTAAGAGAGGAGAGAGAGAGAGAGAGAGACAGAGAGAGAGAGAGAGAGAGAGAGAGAGAGAGAGCGAATGCATGTATGTGTTCGAGAGAGGGAAACAGAGAGATGTGTGTGAGAGACAATGTGTATGACAGAGAGAAACCGTGTGTGTGTGTGTGTGTGTGTGCGTGTGTGTGTGTGTGTGCGTGTGTGTGTGTGTGTGTGCAACATGTGTGTGAGATGCCCCTGTATGTATTCTTCCCTCTCAGCAGGTCAGCTCAGCTTCTCTCCATGCCTTGGCTTTGTGCTGTTCTCTCTCATAAGAGATTATAATAATTGCTGATATACTTCAGATTCTGAGGAGGGCCAAGTTGAGAAGCTTCTTACACCCTCCACCTCATCCCAAATAGTGAAACAGTCCTATTCTATCTACAAGCCACCCTCATTTCATCCCCTATTCACCACTCCAACAAGCAAAAGATCAAAACCCACCCATGTAATTACTGTTCTGCATAAAGGAGGCCTTTTCATTATTCCCCCTCTCTCCTTTTCCGTCTTTAATCAAATTCTTGATGTTTCTCTCTGTTAAAGGTCTGGGACGGGTGGTTTGGTGCTACTCATTACACTCACTTCACAATACGTTCAAACGCCCAGAAAATGTGTCTCCCTGAATGGGGTTCACTCCACCAAACTCGCCACCCCTCTGGAAGAAAGCAGGCAGCTTCATTTTGAGTGAGAATAAGAGGTGTTGGTAGGGGGAGGATATCCTCAACCACAACGCAGGCTTTGCTGACAACCTGGCCCTTAGCAAGGCCTGCATGAATAATAATAATGAAAATAATCATAATCATAATGCCGATAAAATACTCAAAATAATTGCTACCCTGGAATAAGAGGATTATGGAGGGTAAGATATGTGAATGGTGGTGGCTGAAAATAAGGGAATCTGTTAGCATCAAGGAGGACAAAAGGAGAGCTAGATGCCATTAAGTGAGATTAAGCCTAATAAGGCTTGATTTTCTTAGGAAAAAGGGGGATGGAGAAAAGGGTGAAAGTGAAGGAGGAGGAGGGAGGGAGAGAGGGGGAGCTTGATTCATAGATCAAAGTAAGATGGCTAAACTTTGTGGCTTTCATTTACATATAGCTGCTTTATGTCTCTGTCCATTTCTGAGGGATTAGTTACCTTGCTAATTGTTTTGGTTGCTCTCCATTCTGCTACCTATACCCGCCGTCCATTTTCCTCCTGCCCTTAAGATGGTTTGGCCTTTCTCTTTTTATTCCACCTCCTTAATTTCTCCCCCGCGCATTCTCTGGTCTCTCTTTCTCTGAGAGGCTCTCACTTTCTTGTGTTTGGTGGTCGCATTGTTGGAGCGATGCAGGGGTCTGGTCAATCTTTGTGGTCGCACTTTAACTCATCTCCCTTTCATCATCACTGCTGTTCAATGGGACTGGGGGAGCTCTCTCTCTCTCTCTCTCTCTCTCTCTCTCTCTCTCTCTCTCTCTCACTCTTACACACACACACACACACACACACACACTAAAATGGGGATGATGGTAGCTTAAAGATTGGAGAAGCAGACTTGTGACTGGAAGGCTGCAGGTTCAAATCCCTGGATTGACTGGGAAAGTTTCAGCAGAGTTGTCCTCCTTAATTTCTCTCTCCTCTCACAGTCTCCCATCTCTCTCTCAGTCTCTCTCTCATGCTAAATTTCTTTCTCTTAACCAATATTTCTAACTGTTTTTTTTCTCCCTCAGCCTTACTCCCAACTTCCCCAAATCTTTCATCTTTTCGCCCTCCTGTGTGTTAATTGGTTTATATTGTCTGACACACAGTCAGTTCTGTGTTGCCTTAGTTTTGTTTCCCTCCTCAGCCTGGATCCTATTTTCTTTATGGATCTCAAGTTCCCACTTGGACTTACAATTCATTGATGAATCAGAAGTTTTTGTATTTGACCCACTCACTTTTTGTAACACCACAACTATTATCATATAGCTGCCAGAAATTATTTTTTATTCTGGTTTGAATTATGAGAATCAAGTATAAAAAGATATTAAGTCTTCTTTTGGTTGAGAGATATCTCTAAATTAGAAAAACTAAGACAAGAGATGTAACTCCCATTTTAGCTGCCTTACACTGGCATCCGCTCTAATATACAGTACAATCAATTCTAAGGTTGTATTAATAACTGTAGTATCAACTGGCTTGGCTGCGGCCTATATGACTAAGCTTCTCCAGAGCCATAGTCTTGGATCTCCAGACAAAGCTCTTTTAAAGTCTAGCACTGTATAAGGGCAAAAAGTGATCAAGCATATGTGGGCCACTAAGCTCTTGAGCAACCTGTCAGAAACATATAATTAAGATAATCAGAATCTTCTTTTAAAACTAATTGAAAACATATTGGTTTGCATTTAATTTGCAGTTAAATAATAATTTGTTCTTTCTGTCATTATGCTAAAACAGCTTTGTTCTTTTATTGAGGGTCCAATGTGGTTTCTAACTTTGTAGAATGAGGCTTAAAGAGCCAGTTATCCTTTTGGTTTCAGTTTGATGGTGCACTTAGTGGTTACTCAGCTGTTAATTGGACATTCAAACCAACAGTGTTTTATGTGTTTTATTTGTATTGCTATGATAATAGTACCATTACCTCTTGAACTACTACTATTGCTACTTGAGCATGCCTTAAAGCAGTGGTTCTCAATGTGGGGTCTGGGGACCACCAGGGGTCCTTGAGGGGGTTCCAGGGGGTCCCCAGCAAAATGATGAATTGTTAAACTTCAGCATTATTTCATTTACAAGAAGTTAACACAATTAGAGAATGTAGAAGAAAGACTGTTTTGATCATAGTTTCACTGTTATCTCTCTATCTACAATACAGACAGTCATGGGATTCTGGACATCATCATATCTAACAATAAAAATATTCTCATTTGGGTCCAAGAGACAAAATCTCATCAAATGGGGGTCCATGGCTCTAATGTGGACTACTTTGGGGTACTTGATATGAAAAAGGAATCACTGCCTTAAAGCATAAGTTTCAACGAGGAGCCTATTTTCCTATCTTTTTCTATCATGACCCAAACCTTGTCAGTTTTTCACTACAGAGCTAGCTGACCTGACTCTCCAGCACAGTCTTACCGGGCAAACTGACACTGATGTCATGCCTGTCTCCTACACTTCCTTGTTTACTATTTGCCGGCCGGCTGTGGCTGGCTGTCTGCCTGCAAAATAAGTTGTGAAAGCTATCAAGTCGTGGATAAACTGAAGATTAAAGATATACATGTCTCCTTACAGAGTGAGCATCAATGTGTTGGAAAAGACATACTTTGTGTGCATTTTAGGTTGATTTTTAGAGTCCATTGGGACTGAATTGGAGAACTGCACACAGACAAGCAAGTTGTGAGTAGCTCTATAGTGCTGAAATTAACAAGATTTTGCTCAGAATTAATCGGTATGATGGAAAATGATAGGAAAATAGGATCCAGGTCAAAAATGTCAGGTGCTACTATTTAATGGGGCAAACAAGGCCTGTATTATAACAATTTTTTGTTAAAATGATTATTTTGTTCATTTTATTTTACAGTGCTTTGTAACTAGGTTTAGTGCAATAAAAATACAGATATTATTTATCTCTCTCTTTCTTTCCCCTCATTTCTCTCACCACTCCTATTTCCATCCTCTCTTCCTTCCACTCTCTCTCTCTGTCTTGTTCCCATGTGTAAATGCCAGGCTTGTACAGGGAGGGGCAGCAAGTTAAATTACCCAGTCTGTTAAAGACTGATTGAGGGCCATCTATCCTTCCTCTGCTGTGAATGGAGGAATGTGAGAGCTCTGCTTGTCCTTTCAGCTCTGCACACATACGGCTGTCAGATTTATCTCCTCCTTCTCTGGGTTTGTCTGCTGCCACTGAGCGCTCCAGCATCCTCCCAGTGAGTTATTAAGGGTGTGCAAGGGTGTGCGATATATCACACTCTCAGCTAATATGGGAAACAAAATCTGGTGGCCTAAGTCGCAAAGCGTAGCTTAAAATGGATTTAACATCACAGACAAACATACACATACACACACTGAACACAGATTATCTACATTGTGTAGTATACTCACATACAAATTAATGGGTAACAGTTTTATGCTTTGGTCTATGCTTTAAATCATACATATAGTTGCCCAGTGCCTTTAACAACCAACCACTTCATATGCAGAAATCTAATAACTCATAAATCTTTACAAAGATTGCAAATGGAGGCAAACCATTTACATTTTAAACTAATCTTCAGCTGACAGATGTCAGTCCTTGAATTAAAAAAAGTCAGACACTGAAAAAATATCTTAATTACAATAGGCTAAATCATCGTGTATACAGAGTTGTTGAGGGTGCAACAGAGTTTCAACACTAGATTCCACATTGCCTTCTTTCGGACTTGCAGATATCCACTAGATGCCATGTTCACAAAGTACAAAACTTTTCAAATGTCACTACAGTCACTACACCGTTGACCACTGGAAAGGACTATGGTCTGGAGACTGATATATTTTCATATATCCATCTGGACTTCAATGGGAGCTTGTGTGCCCCCAAAATGTCCAATAACCTTCCCACTGTCCCCACAGTGTACACATACTGTTGCTTCACGCTCCAGCATGTAGCCCTCTTGCCCTGCACATTGTCTTGCACTGTCCCCTCTTCTCCAGCCTCTCATCTTAGAGAGTCTTGTTTGTCTCCAGCCTTTTGCCATAATGGTTCTCAGTACTTAACCAGTCAACGTGGGGAGTCCTTGGCTTAGGAAGTCCTGAGCCATAAATGTCATCTCCTCAATGAGCGGAGCAGAGGGGCTGGTCAGGACCCCCATTTACTTTCGAACCCAGCTTTTATTCATCCCCTCCTCCCCTAAATAACATTAGGCCCTCCTGTACTATCCCACCCTGAAATTCCCAACCCCCTCTATCACCCATTCCAGCTCTCTGTCCCATTCACACCGTGGCCCTCGTTACAACTTTGAGGCCACCATTAACTGTCACCTCATTACCCCGGTCGACTAGCTGTAAGAGTGTGGCTGAGATGAGACACGGTCACAGGGGACTTCACACGTACGGAAACAGGGTTATTGGTGTGAAATTCTCATTAAAGCTATCATTTGATTGGACGCTTTTTTAGATTAGACATAATGAAATAATCAGCATAGCTTCAAAGACAAACTGAATGAACTGAACCGTTTGCTTGAACTCTACCATAGGAAAGGTTGTAGGTTTCGTTTCTACTTTCAAGGGGACGCTGGATGAACCCTTGAGCAGAAACTCACACTGACATACTGTGGGCACAGTAGTAGCCTAACTGGTCTCCCTCTCAATCACTGCTACAGTTATGAGAAAAGTATTCAGGAATGAGAGAAAATTAGAATTACTGGTCAATGTTAAATACAACAAGACACTGCTAAACTGAACCACTGACATGAATGGCAAACATTAACCAAAATATGAAACATGGCAGCCTAATTTTCATAGGCATTTAGAGGAGATTCAAACAATGAGAAGGGCCCATGTCTTTTAAAGGGGAAGGAGTGTTTGCACTTGTGACCAAAGCCAACCACAAAATGCAGAGTGAGTAAAACTACAGTACGTGCATCGGGGGGAGAAATAACTGGGGGATACAATTCATCCTTCTCCTAATATTGAGGGGGGACATGCCCCCTGTCTCCCCCTGAATCTACACCTATGACCATGGATAGAGTGAATGTGTTGACAGCTGCTGTCATCGCATTGCAGTCCTGAGACTTCTCACCACCACATCATTTATATACGTGACACAAATTGCCCTGACACTAGTGCAATACTTCATAGTGCATTACATACTAACAAGCCCCGGTTACCAGGTGCTTCTACCAGTCCTTATGTCATATTTGAAGAGGGAAGTAAACAAACACAATCCTCAATCCTGGAGTGATCAAGCAAGTGAGCAAGTGAACGAGTGAGCGAGCGAGTGAGAGTGTGTGTGTGTGTGTGTGTGTGTGTGTGTGTGTGTGTCACAATGGTAATGAACCTCTGGCCCTCAGTTAGCCCTTTGAACCCTCAATGGCCCTGGAGCCAGGAATTCCAGTTAACACATCACAGATCGGTTTTTTCTTATTTGTCTTTCTGTCGGCTCTCAGGCGTTTCCCACCCCCCACCCAAACGTCGTCCGGGTGTCGACAGGGCCTGACAGGCACCAGCCTTTTCCCTCCTCTGTTTCCCTGTCTTCTTTCTTCCCTTCCTTTCTCTCTCTCCTCTGTTTGGGCTCCTCTTTCTTCCCTCTTTTTCTGCTTAATTGAGTTGTTTGGCAGGCAGGCTTGTCAGACGGCGGCGTCTACGTGGGGAGTCCGTGGGGCGGGGGGCACCCGGTATTGTGCTCCCTTAGACGGGTTAGTTTTTCACCGTTAGTGCTGCATGAGTGCACATGGCCCGGAGGAAAAAAAAGAAGAAAAAATGAAAAAAAAAAAAAACTATATGAATAAGTAAACCTCAGGTGAAGCAGTAAGGTCCTTGGTTATTATTAGAGATAGATTTTTTTTTTACATAATTAAATATTAGCTAATATTTGCTAATAAAACTGTAAAACAGAGACAGAATTTTTTTTACATAATTAAATATTAGCTGTTTTACAGTTTATGGAAATGATCAGGAAAACTTACACACATTAGATTAAATTAGTGTTGTGTCGTGTTGTTACACATTTTTCAAAAGCTTATATAAAAAGAAAAAACATATTACCGTTTGGTCTGGCAATATGTAACATGAATGCAGTTTGTAACCTTACCTTATAATTATATGTGCAAATTTATGTGATACATATTAACAAATACACTACATATTTTACATCCTGTAAAATCCCTGTAAGGAAAATATTTTAAATAGTTGAAGCCTGTTCCCATATACTTTTCACTGAGATGTGGACCAGTGTTGAGTTAAGTTGAGTTAAGTTGAGTTAGAGAGGCGAGAGTCCTCAGCTCCAAGTGCTCAGCAAATCCCATAAATATCTCTTCCATACAACAGTGTGGAGCCCCTTCAAGGAGCAGGCAAACACTGGCTGTGTGGAGTCATCAATCATCAAGACAGAGAAAAGTGTGTGTGTGTGTGTGTGTGTGTGTGTGTGTGTGAGAGAGAGAGAGAGAGAGAGAGAGAGAGAGATCTTCATTCACATTTTATTTTTCATGTTAAAGTGATAACATGTTCATATAAATAAATGTCCATTTTGCTACTCTCTGTGGCCAGTCGATATAACATGTTAGTGATTCAACCAAGCGGCCAAAACCACGGGTGAATTTTGAAGCCAGTAAGGAAGTGGCTGAAAGCTGTAATTCAAGTCAATGGGACCACAACCCAACTTCTCACTCAAAATATAAAGTCAATACATTTTTTCGACAAGAGATTATGGCCATGGCAAAGGAATATAACTCACAAAACGGGGTTGTTTTCCTTGTGATCGACAGGTCACCAATTATGGACCAATAGCAGGCGGCTCTGCGGCTCCACTGGCTCCAAAAAAATGTCAACATGGCAGCGATCGTAAACCCGATCTTTTGGCTTCAAAACGGCCGTCCAGAAACCTATGGGTGATGTCACATTCACTACGTCCATCTTTTTTTACAGTCTATGGATGTGTGTTATTTACAAATTTGTTGCAGTTTCCATCACTCCTTAGTGGTTAGAAAACTTTGCTTATTGCAGCTTTAAGGCAATAGGTGAACACATGTCTTCATGTCAAGGCATTATGGGAACTGCCAGAGAGCAGTCTGCTGTCTCGCTGCCTTCAGCCTCTTCTGAAATAAAATCTGTCTCCTTGCTGTGACTAACAGCCACATACCGAAAACCACAAATCAAAGTATATGAAAGTGAAACCTAAGTTTAGTGTATTTCGTAATGAGTTTCTTTCTTACATAAAAGCCCTTAGAGTCATGGAAAATAAAAATGCAATGAAACGTTTTAGTATAATAGAAGAATATTATTTACAAAAAAAGCCCTAGCCCTTTAAGTATTTTTTTCTTTTTGTTATATTTAATATGATTTCAATCTCTTGTCTGTTTTGATTTGTCATTTTTCTGTCTTTTTGGTATGTACCTGATCCTATTGGTATATTGTGAAGGGGTGGGGGCACATTGAGGGGGTACTATCTGCAGTAGAAAACCAAGTGGTACTACCAAAAGAGTTGAGGCGGTACCATGCTGTGGAAAAGCTGAATTTATAGTTCTGGGTGCTCCCATTGGTAATTGAAGGGGGAACATCCTAAAGGGGGGAGCTATAGTAAGGTTTTTATTGTTAGTAGTTACTATTTCCTAAATTATTGTAATATATACTATATATTGGAGATTACAAATTGTACAACTGCTAAATATAACTGTATATGTGTTAATGTATATGTTTAAGAATGTCCTTGTTGGAGCTCCCCTGTTGTTAGTTTGGTCCACTAATTAATTAAGCACCTGGGTAGGGATGTACAGTATATAAGGAGTGACTGTGTGTGGGGATACAAGGCTGTTTTGGGAATGCTGCTGGGGCTGGCGGCAGAACCTGTAAAAAGTTCTGTTTAAATAAATGTGCCTGACCATGGGCTTAAAACTGAGTTGATCTGCCTCCTCACTGAATCTCCTGTATAGACCAACTTTACACCAGGTATCAAAACCTGAAATCTATTAAAATTAGTCTCACTAATGGAGTTATATTTTAAACATTCAAACAAAAAATGTGCCTTTGTCACAATGGCTATGTACACACTGCCAGAATTCGGTAGTGACAACCGAACTGATGAATGAGAGTAAATTTGCATGTCTGGTAGAGGTCTTCATGGGTCTACACGGACCCCTAGGATCCGAGACCCGACCCGGGTCCCGACCCGGTCGTATGGGTTCGGGTCCACGTTTTATTATGGTCAATCGGGTCCGGGTCGGGTCCCGTTCTATTACCGCGGGTCCCGGGTCTGTTTATCATTATGTGTAATACCCGAGTGGATCCGAGAAAACCCGTGATCAGTGCTGATCACGTGACGAGACGAGAAACGCATGTGGAGGCGCTGTGTAACGCTTGAGTTTGTGTATTTCCTTTCCCTAGTCATTACATTTATCTTTCAATTTGGATTCAAAGTGTTTTATGTTTGATAATGGATTTTTAAGGGTTTTTTTCAGAGGCTATGTAAGCTGGAGTATTTGCTGGGCAAACTGACCGACTTGTCCTCTTTTAGTAGAGTTACTCATTAAAGCTTTATATTTAATAGATTTATGTTCAGCCTGATTCAACTGAACCCAGTATTTCATGGCTCTTTTTTGAATGCTGATATGTATGGGGAGGAGTCCTAGCTCTGCTTTGCATGCTATATTTGGTGAGCTTTGAAGGACCAACAATACATATTTCGAAAATTAATTTTGGAATTTTTCACTCTTTTTTCACTTTGAAGATAGTTGGTCAAGTATGAGTCCACAGACCTCACTCCAAAAAGAATTGGCTGGTTATGCGATGAACTATGATTCAGTGTCATTCCTCCACAGGTAAACTTTTCATGTTTTTCTTGCAATCCGATGTCTTTTGAAACACCAAGACAGGTTTTTTCTTTTTTCAGTTTTGACAGTTAAACCCCACTTCTGACAATATTGCTCAACAAGGCAAGGCAAGGCAAGGCAATTTTATTTATATAGCACCATTCAGACACAAGGCAATTCAAAGTGCTTTACAAGGGCATAGAAATACATTTAGGACATTAAGATGACATTAAGATTGCATTTGATTGATTGGCCAACCCATTTTGCTCCTCAATGGGTCGGCCAATCAATCTGAAGCTGCACATGGGCATTGAGCATTGGCATAGGCAGGGACTGACGTAGCTGATTTTTCCATTTTCCCAAATTTATGCTGTTTATGCGCATTTTTGGCAAGTCTGTGCAGAGTTGTGGCGCGCGCATCCCCGGGTCTGGACCAGTAGGAAATAATGAAGGAACAGCGCCAGTGCTTTTTTCACACGTCTTTCGTGTAACCAACTTTGTTCCAAGCAATGATTTCTATCGACCTTTCTATTGAGTATGTATTATATTTATACTGAGTATAAGTTCTATCGCGATAGATATCATTATTGTTTTATCACCCAGCCCTACACTGTTGTGTTTAGAAACCCAAAAAGTGGTAGCAACTCTGCTGCCACCAATATAGGGGAGTTAAAACCCTGTTCACACTGGAGTTTCAAGACAACATAGAGTGTTACAAAACACCCTCTGGTGACTGTTTTGAGATCTGAAAATGGTGCTCTGAAGCACTCAGGTCACAGAGTTTTCAAACCTGATATGGAGCATGGATACACCAATGAGATAAGTGTTTTGAAACACATTTCAGAGATTCAAAGTCTTTTTTTCAAGGATTGGAGACACCCCTGATTAGGGATTCGAAAGACTGCACGGTGTTTCCAAGTTTGTAAAACCTGGAACTCTAAAACCTAGTAAGGTGTTTCCTCAACTCCAAACACCACTTAGGTGTTTTGATGCCTTATTTAATGGACTGAAAACACCACTATGGTGTTTCAATAGCTGACTTTCATTGATACCTTATTTTGCAGCATTTCAGACACCACGATGGTACACTTAATCTCTTTTCTCATGTACTCCAAACACCACTATAGTGTTTATCATTGGCAGTAAGGTCAAATATCTTTACTACAAATCAGGACAGAAAAATATCTTTTACAGGCATTTTTATTTATGCTTCATTTATGAAGCATAGCAAACAAATCTTAGTTTCATCAATAAACAATCAGCAGCATTCAAGATATTGTATTGTAGGGCCATCCTTAGCCCAATTAGTACAATTTTGAAAATGTCTACATGAAACAATGACATACATCATATGTCCCTAAGTTTCATTAAAATTCATAAGTAAAGTCAAAGATATTGTGTGATAATTATATTCTATACTGTATAGACAATCACAGAATAATAAATAAACATTGTAGCACCCCTTTGGTTCAGTGGCATCCAAAATGTTGTGCATGATGGACGGACTGACGGATGAACAGACAGGGACTGATCCATAGTACCCATACATTATCTGTTAGGGTTCGGTAGTAGTTGTATCTGTATACATTTAAATGTGCAGTTGCACATGTTGGGATACTGCTACCACAAAATGAAGTATGAGAAAGGAAGGGCAGTGAGGGCATCAGAGAAGTTGTACACAGCCAATACAGTTTTATTTGTGGCTACTATGTAAAATCTTTGCGCTGTAAGAACGGGGCGATTGTTGAAATATAGGGAGTTACTGTATAGGGCCGACTGAAGCATCTTGTGGGGTTGATGTTTCCTCCTGGTGGAGCATCATGCTGCTCTGACCTCCTCATTCAACAGTGTCGAGGTCTGTGGCAGAGGGAGGACACATGATGGACACACTTACTCACTCACACACACATGCAGGGTTCATACAGACATTATGAAATGAAATTCAAGGACTTTCAAGCAGCCTACTTTTTCAAGCACTATTTTCTCATTTTCAAGGATTTCACTCAAAGCACATAACTGAAATGTTATCACAGATGGGACTTGCTCTGTGCACACTATCCAAAGACTATGGCCAAAATCAATAGAGAAAATGAACAAATATCACAAATATCATCTGACATAAAGGACTTCACTCAAAGTAAATAATTGAAATGCTCACTATCACAGATGGGACTTGCTCTGTCCATACTATCCAAAGACCATGGCCAATATCAATAGAGAAAATGAACAAATACCACAAATATCATCTGACAGACAACGCTGAGGGCTCAAAACCCCACAACGAGCGCTTCTCAAGCTGTCATCACGGCAGGGCATTCTCCCTCACATTGCCCATGTTCACTATTGGATTTGACCAGACACACCACTGTCATTGTACGTAAGGACAAGTAATTAATCCATAATCCACTACAGGCTGTGATATATTGAAATTAAGTCACAACAACCACCTCCATATTCTAAGATACCTGTTCAGTCTGGTAACCTGCAACCATGTACAACTCTACTCTTCCTCTTGCAAAACATATTTAGTTCAATCTGTCAGAAGGTTAATGTATGCATATAAAAAGTGCTTGGCACAATAACAAAATAATTTGTAGAAATAGAAAAAAGACACCCGCACAATGGATCAATGTTCACTTTGATAGTGTCTTCATCAACATTTCAGTTTAACTTTTTTTTTTTTTTTTTTTTTTTTTGAGATTTTTGGGCTTGGTGAATAAGATTGAAAAGTTGCTGAGCATAACTGAGATTAATTCGATGTGGGGGTAATTTTTAATACCTCCACTGATAGTATTATTGCACAAAAAGTTACAAAATGCAAGTAAATAGTTGTATTCTGAAATCATCATTAATAACATCTCTGTGTGTAGATCAACCTGTACTAAAATGGTCTAAAAATGACAATGCAATGGAAATTTATTCCAAAGTCTCAAAAATGCTATGTTGTATTGCTTCATCTTCTTTTGTGATTGATTGTTGATTAGTTAGATCTAGGTAGGCTTGTTCTCTGTAAAGTCCTTTGAGACAGGCTAGTGATGAAGGGCTATAGCACCTGCCTATAATGTGATTACGGTGTGCTCGTGATGGATATGTCTTATTAAAATATTATTGATTAAATGTCTACTGGCATTTTTGAACAAATAAGTACTCTTTATATTGATTATTAATAGAAAAACATCTCCATATCATAGCTCAAAAACTATATTGTATATTCCCAGGAATTGCAATGTGATTTTAAAGTTACATTCACCAGCCTATCCAGAATGCCAAATTGTGTAAAACCTTTTTTCATAATTATTATTTCATTTAAATTAATACAAAAATGTATTATAAAGGATATTAATTATAAAGTGTGATATTTCTTGTGTAGTCCTCTGGTACAATAAAACCTGTATGGAAATTATATGCCAACGTGTATTTTACACATTTTTGTATTATAATTGTGTTTACAATATTTGTCTCAAGTAGGACTGCCCTTATTATATATTACAGTTTTCACAAAAATGCTGGTGGTTTTAATACCAGCTTTCCATTGAGGTTGAGGAAATTGAGCATTTTGATAAGTGGATGTAGTGTTGTCATTCCTTTGCTCGTAACATTTTCTCCACTAGGGAAAACAGCACTTCTCTATTATTAAGCTTCTTTATTATTGATGATGCATAAACATCCCAGAATAACAGAAACTTTGTCTACCGATTCTGCTTTGTGGTTTTGGCTCTGGTATTGCTTATTAGTGGTTGCTTGGAATTTAAACGTATTCCACTTGTGCACGTTATTATAATCGACTCTGGATAAATAACGTTTCTTAAATGCACAAACTATAAATGTAATATAAATGCATTATGTTCATACCACTGCATATCTTAATTCCCTCTAAGACTGTATATGGAGCCTGGTGCCTTCCTCTCCCTACGGAGCGTATTGAAATGAAGGGCTTCATTCCAACACTTGATATCCATTTAAAAAAAAAAAAAATGTTCTTCTGTGTTCCACAAAAATGTAAATATTTAGCAAAGGTCTGAAAGTAATTAATAAACTATAAAATGTGTTTTTCTTTCTCTCTGCATGAGTGACACACACTCTTCCCTTACCTCCAGGTCCATGAACCTATCCGTCTGCTCACACACACACACACACACACACACACTAACACAGACAGCCAAGGGCAAAGGGAGATAAAGTCTTTGTTTGTCTGTGTGTGTGTGTGTGTGTGTGTGTGTGTGTGTGTGTGTGTGTGTGTGTATACATTACCAATATGAGGTTTTTGAAGGGGTGGGTGTGTAGTCAATTTACAGACATGGTACAAGGTCTGGACCAGAGCCACCAGACTTCAGCTCTCCTCCCTCCCTCAACCTGCCCCACCCGTTCTACTTTTACCCCCCCCCCCCCCCACACACACACACACACACACACACACTCTCTCTCTCACACACACACCCTCTTGAGGGCTGTTCTGACAGCCGCCCCCCCAGCCGTCACACAGCCGTTCTGCTGACCAGCACAAACCCTCAGCCCAAGGACGGTGTGCGTGTGTGTTTGTGTTTGTGTGTCTGTGGGTGTGTGTGTGTGTGTGTGTGTGTGAGAGAGAGAAAAGCCAGGGTGCAGGGGCCACAGCTCAGTCCTCCTCTCCTCAAGCCTGCTGGAATGCCAAAACCAGCCGGCAGGGTCAAAGCAGGAGTCAAAACACTTCAGAGAAACGAGAAGAGGCCAAGTAGTGCTTTGCATTTTTATCACACAGCTACATGATTCTGCTGCATTGAACAGGAAATCTAAATGCCTTTACTTTGAAGCCTGGAGGGAGATCTGTTGGAAGTTAAAAGGTGGAGAGCATGTGTCGGTTAAGTTGCCTTGACTAGTTGTTCAAAGTCAGAGTGATGAGGCGTGTGGAGTAATGAATACTGTACAGCTGGTACTGAATCCTCCCTAAGACACTTAAACACTTAAACAAATTGGTGATTTGCTTTTCTGGGTCCGTTTTGCTGTTTGATAGCAGAACATTTTTCAGTTATCTAAAACATCAACGGTATACATCAGGTTTTGGTGTCAGCCCCTCAGATTCAAAGAGCAAGGGCTTCTTTCTAGACTCTAGGGCTGTAGTCGAGACCGCCTTGGACGAGTCCAGATCGAGTCATTTGTGAATCGAGTCTGTGTCAAGACCAAGACCGAGGGGGGTCGAGACCGAGTCAAGACCAAGACCGCAAAACTACAAGTCCAATTCGAGACCAATACCATAGCAATGTGTTATCCAAGGCTACCATTGTATTTATTGACTAAAATAGCATATTTTTGTTTATTGCCTAAAATAGAAGGGAGGTTTCTAAAGATATTTCAACAAAATTAGCATGTTTTGAGGACAAAATTAATTGTAGGCAGCTGGTTTATGTTCATAACATACAGTAGTTACTTAACTAGAAGTGGATTAATCTATTTCACCTACTTTTTCTTACTGCTCCACAACCACATGCTGCTCTCAGCATGGCTTGACTGAAAATATTCTTACCTGTAATTTAAGAAGGAAAAAAGACAGAGAAAGACAGAGCGAGAGCAGGAGTAAGGTTACATATGGACATGGTGAGTTTTTTTTTTTCATTGGTTGGGTAGTTGGCATATCACCAATCAGCAGTCACTAAACCTTTCGGTGGGCGCATAACTTTATCAGCTGTGAAAATTGTATCATTCGCTGCTGGTCACTTTCTTAGAAGAGATTATAATTATAAAAACAATAATATTATGTAACGTTAATTCATCCGAGACCGATTCAAGACCGAGTCATATTCACTCCCGAGACCCATTCAAGTCTGAGTCATATTAACTACGAGTCCGAGACCAAGACCGTCAAAAATTGGTCTGGAGTCTGAGACGGGACTCGAGTACTACAGCCCTGCTAGACTCACCATTTTGCACCAACATTCAACAATCATCAACAATTCTACGATGGAACAATCATCCATCGTAGAAGATTCACAGATAATTTCTCCACCGACGATAGTCTCAATAGACCAGAATGCAGTGTAGCCACAGCTTGCAGACAGATCTTTGCAGATCTGTTGTTGGTATAGTGTGAAATACAAGGCCCTCTCCAAAGGCTTTTTAGTCATTTAAGGGACATTCTACCAGAAACTTACATTTCCACTTCTAAAAAATCTTGGGGGAAAAAAGATCTTATTCTTGAATCTGAACATTGAGTCATATGGAGGACATGTTAAACTATGAGAAACACATATCATGCCATCTCAGCATGTTTTTATGCTTGAATAAAATATATTTTTATACACATTTCACCCCTAAAATGTCAGGCCCTGTCACAGACAAATTTGTATATGTTAGAATGGTTTCCTAATGAATTTCTTTGATAGAAATAGCATTTTCTTATTGATCACATGTCCCTGATTGTATCTAACATGGTTTTGTAATTCCTATAAGAAATATAAGCAACTTTTTGGTCAACTGTAGTGGATGGTAAGCACAGAATAACTGCCCATATAGTTGTAAAAAAACTACCTTTACATAGGAGATTCTTACAAAAACGTAATGGTGGATATATACCCCCACCTTCATCCACACAGTTAAAGAGATTCATTCATCAATATTTTCTCAAATATTCAATTTTTTATATCATAATGTCCTGTGTGACAGGACTGACGGTGTTGTGACAGGACTTAGAATCATACAATTCAATGACAGAACTCATCCTTGATCAGTGTTGCGTCACCTCGGTCAAATGATGTCACTTCCTCTGAGTCATAACCTTAAAGGCCTATTGCACACTTTTTATGTAGTTTTTTATGTAAACGTGACAGGACTGCCCGAAAACATGGGGACAGTTGTAAAATACTATTTATTTGTAGAATTTATGTAGAATTTATAATTTGTAATCAATTGATGTGAATGATAAGAACCTAAACTTGTTATTAATGGTGCTTTTTTTTTTTCTAAATAACAGTTTTTAGCATAGCAAAACTATGAAAGATGTAGCTCCAATTTGGCTGAGGACAGGCCATTTTTCAGGATTTGTAATTTTCAAAAGTGTTTTTAATAAAGAAAAAACATATGAGAACCTAATGAATGACATATTCCTTTACAGAACAGCTCACAGAACTCAACCATCTAGTCCGTTTTAGACATTTTTGGATTATACAAGTTTTATTCACTGTAACAATTCCAGGACAGATAACGTACGTTTCTGGTAGAATGTCCCTTAAAGGGCTGGCACAGCACACCAAGGCATTGTTCTCTCCACTCTTTTTCTCAGCTGGAAAACTACTACACTATCGCTATAATTGCTCACTCCACCTACACGTATATAACACAGAGAAGTTAAACATCCACACCAGGTTAAGTCATCTCCTATATCTCTCATGTCACCTTTGACAACCAGGACATCCCCCTCTCCTCAGTCACTAATCTGGGTGTTAGGTTCGACCCTCACCTGCCTTTTGACGACCATATAAAACATCTGTGCAAAACCTCTTTCTACCATCTCAAAAACATTTCCAAATTCTGCCCCATTCTAACCCTGTCAGATGCAGAGAAGCTTGTTCATGCCTTTATCTCCTCAAGGCTGGACTACTGCAATGCACTCTTCACTGGGATCCCTGGCAGGAGCATCCAGAAGCTCCAGTGTATTCAGAACAGCACTGCCAGGATCCTGATTAGAGTGCAAAAACACCGTCTCACTGCACTGGCTCCCTGTCTCTTTCTGGGTTGACTACAAAGTCCTGCTAATTACTTACCAATGTGTCAATGGACAAACCACCATCCACACTCTCAGATCTGGCAACAGCTTGCTGCTCCAGGCCCCCAGTACCAAGCTCCACACCATGGGGATCGTGGTCTTCTGCTCGGCTGCAGCCTCCCGAACCATCTAAGGGCAGCGCAGACCTTCACTGATGACGAAGATCGTGAGGGATAACATAAAGATCAGATACTTGGTGAGGGTTGAACTCAAACATACAGGTGTGTGACACATCAAGGTCAAAAGGCCTCTCTTAGGCCCTTAGAAAGATTAGAAAGAAGAAAGATTGTTGATGTCCATGAGTCTGGGAGGGGTTACAGAGCCATTTCTGGGCAATTTTAATCAATCATTACAATGTCCGATGGATAATATACAAATAGAAAAAAATCCAGACTACAGGCAATCTGTCTAGGACAGGCCATCTCATCAAGATGCTCAAAGAAGTCTCTAAGAACATTGTGGGATCTACAGGCATCACTTGCCATAATCAATGTCAAAGTCCATTAGTCAACTATAAAAAAGGGAATTCACAAACCTGTCCTACATGGGAGGCCAGGGAGGAAGAATCATGAAGAATCGTGCTCTCAAAAAATGCACGATTGAAGTTGCCATACTGGGTGAAGCACAAGACTGCTGGAACATTGTGCTCTGGACAGATGAGTCAATGGTGGAGTTGTTTGGCTGCAATGCAATATGTCATGTTTGGCGAAAACAAAACAGTGCCTTTGAAAAGAAGAACCTTGTACCAACTGAAAAGCATGGCTGTAATTCATGGGAGCACGATGGTGCCTGTAGCATTGCTGCCTCAGGGCATAGCCAGCTTGACATCATTAAGTCAACCATGAATTCCACATTGTACCAGAGAATACTTGAGGAGAATGTGATGCCAATCTGTCAAAAAACTGAAACAGCAAAAATGGATCTTGCGACAGGATAATGATCCAAAACGCTCAAGTAAATCCACAAAAGAATGGCTCAAAAATAATAAATGCAGGGTTATTGAATGGCTGAGTCAAAGATCAGACCTTAATCCCAAAGAAATTCTATGAGAGAAGCCCTAAAACATCACACAGTGAAGCAGTTCTGTAAAGGAAAGTGGAGGAAAAATTCCTCCCAGTTGATGTAAGAAGACTGATAGACAGTTACAAGAAACACCTGCAAGACATTCTTTATGCCAACGAGCCATACCGCAAAATTTGGTTTCGATCCGATACCAAGTAATACAAGGCCAGAATCGCAGATATCGATACCGATACTTTTTATTATTAAAAGCGGCTTATGTACTTTCATGTAGGGGAGAGCAGTGTGTCATGATTTATGAGGTGAATGCATCATCAATAGGCTAAATCTGTATACATTTTCATGACCACTAAATGATTTGCCAAAGGTTAGCAATCATTGTAAGGTGAGTGGTAGAATTTCTACCTGCCACCTGTGAGACCCGGGTTTGATTCCCAACTGAAGCATGTAGCAAGCAAAGCAAAAAAAATTGGCTTCATTCATTTATGTACATAAATGAATGAAGAGTTTTTTTTTTTGCTTTCCACTGTTAATTACTTAATCACATGCATGTTAAATCACAGGACAGTTTTTAAAGGCAAATAACAAAAATATTTTTTTTATTATTGTAAATTGAATGTGCAAACATGAAAAAATGTGTTTTGAATAAACAAAGTGCACACAATTATTTGTGGAGAACAATGAATGTTTTAAAACTTTCACAACTTTTATAAATAAGCAAAGTGCAAATAACTAAACAAAAGCACAAACTACCCTCAACCATTCTTCTTTCCTTCAGTTAGAGCAATGGCTCTCAACCTTTTTACCCCCAAGGCCCTCCCGTGTCCAAGGAAATATTCCCTGAGGCCCCCATGCATGTGTCGGATTGGTGCAGATAGTCAGGGTGTCTGTTTGTGGTTTGAGTTCACACGACACGACAACAGCAGTGGAGAAGCATGAGTGCACTAAGATGTTCACTAAATGGGTACAAACTGAAACTGAAACTGGTATCGATCCTATTGACGCTAGAATCGATCTTCAAAAACGAGACGTAGCATCTGTAGTATCGATATTTTGGGATCGATCCGCCCCGCCCTACCAAAGAGACCAGCTGTTGAAGCTAGAGGTGTGCTTATTTTTTCCACACAAATAAATTGCATTTCTTTTCTAAATTATGTTACGTTTACCTGTCAGTAGTCTTGAAAAGAAGATTAAATATCCATATGTACAAATATATCAAAACCAAAACTTTTCAGTGGGTGTACTGCGGGTTTTAATATTACCTAATTTATGAACCCATATTATCTTTTTTCTTTTTTACATTCAATACTGAAGCCTGCATGACAGAATCCAGCCACACTGTCTGAACTGTATGGTGATCTATAAGGTGGGAAGAGATGGGTTGAGGGTAGCAGGAGGACATTGATGGGTAATGAAGTATCGAGGGGTATCAGGACTGGGAGCTGGTGTGTGTGTGTGTGTGTGTGTGTGTGTGTGTACGCGTGTCGGTGTGTGTGTGTGTGTGTGTGTTGGACGGTGTACCCAGAGGGATGCGGCACACTGAGTCCTCTGCTGGGAAGGACACGGTCCATTCCTCCTGTGTGCAGGTGCGTCATGGCTGGACCTCTCTCATTTGCATACATTTGCATGCTGTCAAACGGGCCTGCTGCTGACAGCTTCCAGAGCCTACCGTCTTCCTGGACCTCGGCCCAGGCCTGTCGGCATGGTTACACGGCGCTGCGCAGCACGGCACGGCACGCGCTCGCCCGGGCGTCAGCCTCAGTGAGTGGACAGGCGTCACCTCTCCAAAGGATACGAGTGAGCACAGGAAACGGCCCGATCGCACACAAATACGTGAAATGAACACGACTTGTTAACACCAAATTCCATATTGTTCGCACGTTAAAATGCCCAGCACAAAACGGGGCAACTTCTTATAAATAGGAAGTAGTCTCACAATGAAGTACCACGGTGGAGAGTAATGCTGTGGTCACACCAGATTTGGCACGGCAACAATTACTTGAGCCCCAAAGCATTTCGTGCCTTCCTCTGTTGAAATGAATGAGGAGTGATTTTTTTTTTTTCTGTGCCGGTGTGATCGCACCATAAGGGTGTTGTAGGAGTTTGCTTTCAGTGCCGACGACCAGAGTTCAATTCCCAGCTTCTACTAGGGCTGCAACTAACGATTATTTTCATTGTCGATTAATCTGTCGATTATTTTCTGGATTAATCGATTAGTTGTTTGGTCTATAAAATGTCAGAAAATGGTGAAAAATGTGGATCAGTGTTTCCCAAAGCCCAAGATGACGTCCTCAAATGTCTTGTTTTGTCCACAACCCAAAGATATTCAGTTTACTGTCATAGAGGAGGAAAGAAACCAGAAAATATTCACATTTAAGAAGCTGGAATCAGAGAGTTTTGACTTATTTTTCTTAAAAAAATTACTCAAACCAATTTATCGATTATCAAAATAGTTGGCGATTAATTTAATAGTTGACAACTAATCGATTAATTGATTAATCGTTGCAGCTCTAGCTTCTACAAAGGACATTTCTACCGTAAGCAAATTTTTTCTTAACCAGGACCAAAGCCTTTCCCAAACCTTAACCAATTTGTTTTAGTTGCCTAAACATAACCTTAACCCAAACCTTAACCAAAGTTTTCTTTGACTAAGCTTAACCGTTACTCAACTTTTAGCCGAAAAAGCCATATCCACTTTGTGTTATTGTTACAGAATCCAATTTAGAAGAACCTAATTTTCACATAACTGTCTACAGCACATAAATCGCGTTTCAGAGTTTGTGCTCATTTTGCGACTGTTTATGAGATCATGCTGCAGGAAAAGTATGATTACGTGTATGCAGATAGACACTTTATTAAATTTGTTTCCTGTACATGGCAACGACAAAAAAAAGAACAGTAATGCAAGACAATGACAGAAAGACAGAAAGGAAGAACAAGTCCAACTACTCTTGGAGGCCGTTGGATGTTGACAAGATAAGATCCCTCATCTTTTCATGTAGCCCTGATGAATATGATACATATTGAGATACATTGCAATACTTTACTTTAATTTACTGAAAATTTAAAAAATAGAGCTGAAAATACAACTTGCTGTGTACCATCTGGGTAGTCTAATATGTACATCACATTATATTGATAACTCAGCGGACAAATTGAGTCAAAACTATCTAATTCAAAGGGATTTGAGGGAAATTTAAGGACATTTTAAATCCGTTTAAAATTTTTTAATGTATCGAGGGGCTGGAAATCGATACAGTATCATGGAAAAAAATATTTTGAATTTATGGCTGTATGCAATACTCAGCTGTATCGATTTTTTTGCACAGCCCTAATGGTGAGTGGACTGCCGACTCTGTGCTGTTTATCCCCCTCCCTCTTGCTCCTGTTTCCATCCACGCTCTCCATGGCAGTTGTGCCGGGACCTTTCAGAACAACTTGTTCGCCCTCAGATTTCTGAACATGAGGTGTCAAGAGACACAGAAGCCAAGGAGTCAAAACTAATCCTCTCTTCCGTTCCTCCCTGCCTTCTCATCCCTCCCTTCTCTGTGGGTGTTTGTCGTCCCCCGCTGAGCCAAACAGACGTGTGTTTACCAGTTTACTGTAGCTGGCCAGGGAGGCTTGTCGGTGTGCAGGCCAGCACTTTGTCTCTCACACTGTGAAACACAACAGCAGTTAGACTTCTCCCTGACAGCATGCTAATCATCTGATTTAACTCCCCCATGTTTAATCATGAGGGAGAATAGAGAGAGAGAGATAGAATATGATAATTGGTTCAAAGTTCTTTTGTGTTGGATCCCATCTGCACACTTTTAAAAATGAGGTGTCACTTTCAAAGCGTCTGTTTCTTTTCAATGCAAACAAACATACGTAAGACTGTGGCTTGATTCTGTAGAGTCTGTGAAATTAATAGAATTCTTTTGGTTATCCGTATTTCTCTGATTTCATGGGCTGAGCCTGGACTGGTATCCAGACCCTATGAATCGCAGTTTTCAGCACTCTTCAAACTGGCATGGCGATTCATAAGAGTCTGGACGCAAGCCTATCCACTGGCAGTTATTTCAGACAGATACTGTCCGAGATACCTGATTGGCTGGTCGATGTAGGCGGGACTAATCTACTGATGACGCCATTACAGAGCGCAGCAACAACAACAACCACCAACATGGCAGCAGCACCGCTAGATTTAGCGATTTCGTAAAAACGTAATGGCATCGATGAATTAAAACAGGAACAATCTGTGTGTTTAAAAGCCTTTTTCAGAGGTCAGGATGTATTCGCGGTGCTTCAAACCGGCTTTGGTAAGAGCTTCATTTACCTGCTCGCTCCTCTGGTGGCTACAGAAACAGGACTGTGCCAAATCCTCTTGTTATTGTCATTTGTCCGTTGGTCGCTCTTATGGAAGATCCAGTGAAAGAGGCCGCAAAATATGCTATTCCTGCCTTGCGACTTGGAGTCGACTCCGCAAAGGAAACACAGGAAGAACGAGGGACGATCCAGGAGTCCGGGGGCCTGGAGCTCGATGACAAGCGTCAACAAATGACGACAAACGATATCGTCTCCGGCGGTTAAGGATCGGTTGCTTGGAATTGTCGTTGACAAGGTTCATCTCACTCAAAAATGGTTTGTAGCCTACAACAATAACACACTGTTGTCTTCACTGGGAAGTGAACGCCGCCATGATTGTTGTTGCTATGGGGAACCTCCAGATTACGTCAATCTGCTTTGCTACTGTGATCGGTCAAAGAGTTTGATCATTGAGAACTAACAGCAACCAATCAGTTGGGGCAAGAAATTACGTCACCGAATCAGTGGGGGACAGGCTTGTGTCCAGAACTCTTATGAATCACCATGCAAATTTGAAGAGTGCTGAAAACTGCGATTCATAAGGGCTCGATACCAGGCTAGGCTGAGCCTGGACTGAGGAGCACTTGTGAATGTGATACTTGTGAACTTTCTCCCAGGATTAAGGGAAGAGGATGTAATGTGAGCTGCAATGAGCTGGATTCAAACCGAGTTCATATTTGCACATCCGTATATGTACTCAATTTATAACTTCTTGGTCACAGTAAGTTCTACTGCTGTTATTTTGTACATTCTCATAATTTTGTAATTTCTACCTAACCTGTTCCAGTGTTTTGCTTACCAACAGAAGGTAAGTATGTTACCTGTGCCTTAGCCCACTGTGCTACCAAGACACCCTAATAAGAAAATGTGCGTGTATGTGAGCTATTTTGTATGAAATTTCACATATACAGCATTTTGAAATAGGATTTGGTCTGATTGATTCAGCGGTGACTTTAAGTTGTCTGATCATTGCTGGCCTTGAAGACGCCCTCTGCAGAGGTATTCCTGCAGGGCCTGGCCCCACACTCCCAGCATATCAGGCCCATGCAGGCCCTCATTGAGCCTGGGAGACAAAGGTAGCTGTTAAACAGTAAGGCAGTGTGCTCTGCCTCCCCCTGTCTGTCTGCCGCCCTGTCCCATCCTGCAGCTCTGGGTTTTCTTTTCATCCCACTGCTGTTTGAATGGCCAACACACTCACACACACTCACACTCACACACACACACACAGACCCGTTCACGGGCTGATGTCAGTGTGCAGGAGGCACGTCAGGCTGAACTAAGAATCAGTGTGACAGCCAGAGTAAGTTTGGCTTGCAGGCCATGTGAGAGTGACAGATTTATAGATACTACAGTGTAATGGGCCGCCACAACAATCCGCTCTCTCTATGGCCCAGACAATGGTGGGACTGTTCAACCACGGACATACAAGTGTCCAGGCCATCTGTCGGCATGCCCCCACAGTAAAAACATTGTGTCACACACACACACTTTGTTTCCACCCCCACAAATCCACGCCCATCCCCACTCACACACACACTCACACAAACCCATACACTGCAAAAATATCCATCTTAACAAGTCATTTAATCTAGAATTAGATCTTAAAATCTTATTCCTCTCAAAACAAGTTGTTGGAAGATTTTTTAATCATTAAAGTGACATTATCTTGATACTTGTGCTGTGGTTCAACTAATTTCAAAATACTGTCACTTGTTTTGAGAAAATTATTGAAACTGGAGAAAATGCATTGGAAATAAGTGAAACTAGCTCTTCCAATTGGCATTTTTTAAAGGTCCTATATCGTGTAAAACAGGATTTCCCTTGCCTGTTTGATTGTAAAGGAGTTGGATGTGCTATCTAAACATCGCAAAAGTATCAAAACGCACGGTAGTCAACTTAATCCACACAATACATATTAGAAAACCGACCCGCTTGGACTTCGTGACGCCACAAAGGTTCGCTCATTATCATTTTTCTAAGAAATAATAGACTAACAAAGTGGGTTTTTTTTTTTTCAAAGTAGTTGAGCGGTTGTCATTGTTTATTACCGGAGAGTTTTCCCTACCTGTAGCCGCCGGGCCGCGGCGTCTCACGTTTCACTCTGGAAACGGTTAGCCAATCGGAACAGAGGGGTCGTTAATATTAATGAGCCTTAAAGACACAGCGACAGAAACGGCCTGTTCTTGGTAAGGCTCAGAGAGATGCTGAGAAATGAATGTGGAGAAATGGATTGAGAGTGTTTTTGGTTCATGACACCACACACACAGCTTTGAATGGACCTCAAGACAGAAAATAAAACTCTGGAAAGTGCAGAATATGGGACCTTTAAGAAGTCTCGATACTAAATTACTTGTTAAGATGGTCATTATTCTGCAGTGTAGTCCTCAGTCACAGTGAGATCCACACTAACAATGAACCCCAGTGGCCAGCATTGTAACATCCAGTAATAAGGAGACACAAATCCTCTCTGGGCAATGATATGATAAAGAACACCTAAAAGCACTCTCCAATGCCCCCTGTACTCTCCTACTGACATTCACACATCACAAACTCTCTCAGACACACACACACACACACACACCACAGAATTTTACATCTTTAGAGACTGTGTAAGGAGTAGAGACAAACGGTGTGTGTTTGTGTATACACGCGCATGTGTGTACAAGGACAATAAGATCTGGTCACCATACAGTCTTAGTGACAGTCGACTATTGAAGGGCTGCAGAAGGAAGAAGAAGAGAGACGCCTCTGTCTGTGGAGAACAGAGTGAGAAGCCTTCAGACACATTATCCCTCTCTGTCTGAGGCTGTGTGTGTGTGTGTGTGTGTGTGTGTGTGTGTGTGTGTTTCTGTCTGCTTCTATATGTGTCTGTGTATGATTCAGTGTTGGTTTGTCTTTTGTATGTCTTTACCAAGAGTAAAATAAATTAATTTCCATTCATTGTCATTATTGTAATTGTGTACTTTTTTTTTTAAATCAGTAATTTTACTTGTACTTATGTGTGTTTTAACTGAAGGATTGTACTTTGTTGCATTTTAAATCACATCCAATACAGAGTAAAAAAATTTATAGGTTCTCCATAAGCACTGCATCAGTAATTGGCTAATCGCTTTTGTTTGAACTATTGCACACACCAAAGCCAGTTGTTCAGCCTCCATGTTTGTAAACATATCTGCCTCATGCCTCCCCATGGTACATCATGTTGCGTACCTCAGACAAGATAATCTTAATAATATCAGTATTCATATATCCCAAAATTCCATACAATGACAAAATGAAACAAAGGCAAGCCTGGTTACAGTACTGAAAACAAAACGATAAATTGTCTATTGAAAAACACAATGTCGCTCACACAATGACAGTCAAGTACTATAAGAAGCACTCATTTAAAGGTAAGTATGCTCTTTTGCTTTTCAATTGTCAGAAACTTACTGGGGAAGTGACACAATGCTTGTTTTACATTCTGCATGCAATGATTTACACAATGAACAACTCTGTCAGTGCGAGTGTGAAATGTATATACATCGCCGACTGACAAAAGTACAATCAGTTTTGCATCTATCTATGCAATCTATTTGCATTTTGTGTGAACACAATGAGAGTTGAACTAGTGCAGTGGCCAATTGCGTCAATGAGAATGAAGTTAGCATTTTGGGAAATGCATCCAAGTGATTAATTCCACATACACACTACTGATGGAATGTTCACAGCAGGTGATGTCATCAACTGCCACAGAACTCAACAACTGCCACAGGCTCAGCTGTGGAGCTCACATACACACACATCTCTCTCTCTCTCTCTCTCTCTCTCTCTCTCTCTCTCTCTCTCTCACTCACTCACTCACTCACTCACTCACTCACTCACTGAGCCATCTAACTGCCTGTCTAAGTAATCACCTGCCTATTTGACCACCTAACTGACTGACCTGTCTAGATAATTGCCTGTCTAACAGACCAGTCTAACTCACTGATCTGTCTAACTTGCTTTCACTCATTTAACTCTTCCACTTTGACTGTGTTACTGTTTTTCAGAACTGCTAGTATACCACTATTACAGTTTTTCCACAATTGTTTACACACTTAAACTGGAACTTGAGACACAGTCACTTAAACCTGAAACACATGTATCAAATCCTTTAAGTCTGCAAAAATACAAGCACGTCTTCTGCTTTTCACTCAATTTGCAATTCTAAATCACACTTTTTGCAAAACACTACACACAGTTTGATTCTCAACCTTTTTCATATCAAGGACCCTGAATTTAGTCCACATTAGAGCCACGGACCCCCATTTGATGAGATTTTGTCTCTTGGACTCAAATCTGAGAATATTTTTATTGTTAGATATGATTTTGTCCAGAATCCCATAAGTATCTCTATTGTAAGAGATAACAGTGAAGCTATGATCAAAATAGTCATTCTTCTACATCCCCTAACTTCTTGTAAATTAAATATTGCTGAAGTTTAACAATTCATCAATTTGCTGGGGACCCCCTGGAACCTGCTCCAGGACCCCTGGTGGTCCCAGGACCCCACGTTGAGAACCACTGCTCTACATTAGGCACAACATAAAAAAAATAAAACCTCTTGTGTTCATTTGGGAAGCACTGCCAGCCAAAATGCTAAACTTCATTTACCAATGGGCTTTAGCACTAAAAACAAAAAAAAAGCCCACAGGTGAGCTCTCCTGTTTTTGAGAACAATGGAAGCCAATGTTGCAGTGAGAGCTATAGGAAAATAAGTGAGAGTGAAGAGGAGGATGAGGACAAAGAAGAGCAAGGACAACATTTGTCTCAGATGGTTCACCATGTGGGCAACCATGGACTGAGCATGAGGGGGGCTGGGCAGAGAGTCCAGCCCAACCTGAGCTGATCACATCATTCTCACATCATGAATGAGAACAGGCAAGTAACCTACTCTCTACACTACTGTTTTTTATAGTAGGCCTGTACTGTAGTACTACATATCAGTATGCCTTTGCAATAATGGTTGGCCAATGTTACAGTAATGTGTCATTTCATATTGAAAAAAAAGAAATATTCTTGTACCCTAACCAATCACATCATGTTTTTGGATGTTCTGCAGGACTGAGAGACGACCAATCTATGGGAACATGGCTTGTGATGTAGATGATGCTGTTACTAACACATGCGAGTTTGGAGCAAATAGTGGAATGTAAAGTTTCACTTTAGTTTTCACAGAGGGAGGCTCTGTCAGATTACAGTGCTACCAGTCTACTGATCTGTGCTTCGCCAAATGACAGACATGCTGTGATGTGCATATCAGGCACATTAGAGATCGATATAGATCAATTTCTATACTTTGACCGACCATTCATTTTGTGGCAGTGCGCCACAAATGAGCCTATTTATGGGAAACACTATTATCCCGAGCTGCCAGAGTCTAGCCTAGGCAGCCTGCTAGTAGCTTATGCCGCTTTTCCACCGCATGGTACCGGCTCGACTCGACTCGACTCTACTCGCCTTTTTTGGTTTTCCATTGGGCAAGTACAGTACCAGGTACCATATCACCTGGTACCTGGTACTTTTTTTGGTCGCACCTCCGTTGAGGTTCCAAGCGAGCTGAGGCGATACCAAAAGTTGAAGTGAAAACACTGCAGACTACTGATTGGTCAGAGAGAATCGTCATCATTGAGCGACACGGGACATATATGCTAACGTTAGCTACCAGGTTAGCTTACCCTCTTGCGTTGCCTTTGAGCAACCAGAGAGCAGTCTGTTGTCTCGCTGCCTTCAGCCTCTTCTGAAATAAAATCTGTCTCCTTGCTGTGACTAACAGTCACATACTGAGAAGAAACATTGAAGGGGTACTATCTGCAGTGGAAAACCAAGTGGTACTACCAAAAGCAAGTAGAGTCGTGTCGTCGAGGCGAGTTGAGTTGAGCCGGTACCATGCGGTGGAAAAGCGGCTTTACTAACTAGTAAGTTTTTAGGTGACTCACCGGGAACTTGACTGTGCCGAAGTGGGAGGAGAGGCGCAGTAGAGGGTGTGTCAGTAGCGATCAAGCGACATAGTGCAATTTTAGTGTCAAGGATTACCAGGATTTGTGCTTGTGTCACCCACCTGCTCAGGTCAAAGGTGCAACTGTGTTCTGTGCTATTTTCGCGGCTATGAACAGATGCTATTCAAAAGCTTACCCACCTTTTTTGTGGAAGATATGTTGGCCAATTTCACTCAAGCAGGAAAAAATACGATACATTTTTCATTCATTCAAACTATATACACTTATGACAGTGGTTGAATGATTGTCATCCAACATAGAACTGTCAGTATGTGCCATGATGCACAGAGTGGGATTGTGGAGGGATCCGCATCCTCTATAGATGTCAGGGACAGGCTGGTAAAATGTAATGTGTGGTGGAGTAGAGATGAATTTATATGTTTTGTGATGTTACTTATTTTGTAACTCTGCTTTACCTCTTACTAAAGGCAATACCACCTGGTTGCATACATACTAGAGCAGTGGTTCCCAAACTTTTTAAAGTCCTGAACAACCTCAAACATTCAACCTCCTGCTGTGTACCCCCTCTATCTCCACAGACGGCCAACTCTCATATGATGTTACATTGTGCCATGTTTGTAAGCCTGCTACAAAAAGGAAGTACTGTAAAACTTAAATTAATAGCCCAGGTTTTTATTTGCTTCAAACACTGCACTCAACCGGCCTATATTTGGGACAGGCGTCTATATGGGACAGGCCTTTCATTCCTTTCGCACAAAACTCTTGCTCAGCAAAGATGGGAAATACTATCAAATTGTTTATTTAAACCAGTATGAATATTACTTGTACATATCAATTACGAATCATTAATTTGATCTTGCTCCGAGACAGAGAGAGAGAGAGAGAGAGAAGCGGTGGTCAAGCGAGCTAGAAAGTGAATGAAGCGGTGGTAGCGAGAAAGCCGGTGAAACAGAGAAATAAACGTTATTTTCTGATTGTTTCACAGCGGTTACGTTCTAAAGCACAGAGAGAGAGAGAGAGAGCCCCGTATCAAAATACCAGTAGCCTACCTTAGAAAGAAAGAAAGCCGAAAAAAGATCAATGGAGAAATGTCTTGCTGCTGCTTCTCCTGAGTTTTGTTCAGCAAATTTGACAACTGACAGCTTGAATTTCAGGTCGTACTTTTTTCTCTGTGCCGCCATGGCGATCAGCAAATGTGACTGACGTTTGAGTGCAAGTAAAAAAAAATAAATAAACTGCTTCGCAGCGTCAATGGCAACCGGCTTCAAATTGAGACCGGCCTTTATTTGTCAAAACGTGTAGCCACACCCGGCCAGTAAAAGGGACTCGGTGTTTAATTGGGGTCTTCGCAGAATGCGGGTGGGAAAAAAACACTGCTAAAGATCATGTGACTGCCGACTGTTAATTACTGTGACTGAAGTGGGTTTTTTTAAGTGTGGGTTTATTTTTGACACAGAGAGGGTACTACAGATTTTTTTTTGGCGTACCCCTGACGTAACTGCGAGTACTCCTGGGGGTACGCGTACCCCACTTTGGGAATAGCCGTACTAGAGGATCTAACCAACCCTGTGAAGAGCTGTTTTCGCTACTCATCTAAACTCAGGGAGCACTGGCGTAAAAGCCTGTATGTAAACTTGTTTTAAATAGACAATCCATTTTAACTTATGTCATTTTAGTCTGTATTCTTTTTGTATTGTTTGTTATTGTACTGAATGGCAACAATGACTTGTTTTGTTTGTTTTTTCTTTTCTACGGACCATGAGTCTGCAATAAAGATGAAATTATACAGTACTTTTCTTGAGATGGTGAAAGACTGGGGAAAGGAACTCACATGGTACTTCCTGCCTGTGTAGTCCAATCTGTCGGTGAAAGATTACCCTCTCCTGATGGACAGTACTGTGGCTATGTGGAGGTGGAATAGGCACTTCTCTTACGATTGCTTACAGTTTCAGTGGATACCATAATCTGTACAGATGGATGCAGAGCGCTGACTGTCTGTCCACAGCCTATACTGCTGTGTAAGATAGATAGATAGATAAGCTGCCAATAACTGTAATGCCTCTAAGAATAACCAGTCAGTGTGAATGAGTGAAAGAAAAATGAGGCATTACAATTTCCATTCAGTGTATTGTTTTGCATTATTTATCAAGTTTTATACAATCTATGAACTTTGTCATAGATTGGTTCAGTGGGTCAGAATTCATAACCTGTTAACATACACTTTTCTAAAGTCTTTACACTGAACAAGGCTCAAACTATAGTACTGTGGCAGATTTGATCACCAGGACAAATTTAGGGAGACAGCATTATTGCCAATTAGCACCTTTCCATTTATATATATATATTTTAAATTAGACCTGTGGTTGTATTTATGGAAGCCCATTTCCACCAGTGTGATGAAAAAAAAAAGATCCTGTAAGTCATTATAATGAGAAACTTTCTCAAAATAATGACTTAATATCTCAAAATAATGACTAATATCTCAAAATAGTGACTTAGTATCCCCAAATAATGAGAAACGTTCTCAAAATAACAACTTAGTATCTCAAAATAAAGAGCTAGTATCTCAAAATAATGAGAAACTTTCTCAAAATAATGAGTTAGTATCTCAAAATGACTCTACCTCAGTGCTCCTCTTTTCAGATAGCAATGACAGAAAGATAGATAGTGCATGTGACTTCCTGATGGTAGGCCTAAGTCAAAATATTGAGAAAGTTTCTCATTATTTTGAGATACTAAGTCATTATTTTGAGAAAGTTTCTCATTATTTTGAGAAACTAAGTCATTATTTTGAGAAAGTTTCTCATTATTCTGAGAACGTTTCTCATTATTTTGAGATACTAAGTCATTATTTTGAGAAAGTTTCTCATTATTTTGAGAAAGTTTCTCATTATTTTGAGATACTAAGTCATTATTTTGAGAAAGTTTCTCATTATTTTGAGAAACTAAGTCATTATTTTGAGAAAGTTTCTCATTATTTTGAGATACTAAGTCATTTTGAGAAAGTTTCTCATTATTTTGAGATACTAAGTCATTATTTTGAGATACTAAGTCATTATTTTGATATTTATAATGACTTACAGGACCGCTTTTTTCATCACACTGGCAGAAATGGGCTTCCATACGTATTCATACAGCAATTGGTGCTAATTAAATTATGTGACAAAAAAAGCAGCCAGTTACCTTATGTGCGTCTTTACTACTGAACATACTCGGACTCGGATTGTGAATGTGTATATGTGTGTGCGCGTGTGTGTGTGTGTGTGTTTTGCCCTCATCCAGACCAGCAGTCTGTCATACAGAGACAAAGACAACACTGCCTGGGATACCAAACACACACCTGCATCTGGACGCACAGAAGAGCCTCTCATGGTACAGTCTGAATGGTGTCACTTCTTTCTTTCTGTCCTTCTTTCTTTCTTTATTAGACCGGCTAACCACTATAATCTGTGTACTGTCAGCATACTGTATACAGAGGCGTCACTGTTTTCATTATGAGAGACAGTTGTTGGTAACAGTGCCGTTGACAGTGAGTGCTGACACAATGAGGGAAGCAGAACCACGTTCACTGAGAAACAGATGGCTTATACATGCTGTTGAGGCTGAAAACTTTCTATTCGTACACTCAGACATTTTGAGGGGTGGCAACTGTTTCTTCATGAATATGCTGCCCTGTTTTAAACAAATGAAACACAATTTATAAAAAAGGAAAAAGCTGCACTAGTCAACCTCACCTCCCACTACCCCAAATGGCAGTGAGCGGTAACTGAATTTTCTGGGCCTACCGTAAAACTTCAATTAAAAGCCGAGGTTTTGACAAATAAAGGCCGGTCTCAATTAGAAGCCGGTTGCCGTTGACGCTGCAAAGCAGTTTGTTTTTATTTATTTTTTTACTTGCATTCAAACGTCAGTCACATTTGCTGATCGCCATGGCGGCACAGAGAAATTCAAGCTGTCAGTTGTCAAATTTGCTGAACAAGACTCAGGAGAAGCAGCAGCAGCAAGACATTTCTCCGTTGATCCCGAGAGAGAGAGAGAATGGCGAAAAAATAAAGTTGAACTTCAACGTCTGTCCGAGGAAGACGGTAAGGCTTTCATCCTTTTTGATATTGGTATTTTGATACGGGGCTCTCTCTCTCTCTCTATTTTTATACAAGTAATATTCATACTGGTTTAAATAAACAATTTGATAGTATTTCCCATCTTTGCTGAGCAAGAGTTTTTCCCATATAGACGCCTGTCCCAAATATAGGCCGGTTGAGTTCAGTGTTTGAAGCAAATAAACCCCGGGCTATTAATTGAAGTTTTACGGTATTTTGTTTTTAGGTGGTGTATTTTTCTTATACCCGCACCTGGCCATGGACAACATAAGGTCAGCGCAGCTACAATGGAGTTTAATAGCAGAATAGTTTTAAGTATCTAAAACATCAGTGGTAAACATCAGGTTTTGGTGTCAGTCCCACAGAATCAAAGAGCGAGGGCTTCTTTCTAGATTCACCATTTTGCACCAATGTTCAACAGTCAAGCAGGGAGAAATCCATCGTATAATAGGCAGAATATGGAAACCCCTTTCTGCCACTTGTTAAAAAAAACAACTATTTTTTTCAATAGTATGACTTAGCATCTCATAATTATGAGATGCTAGGTCATATTTATGAGATACTAAGTCATATTTGTGAGATACCTCATATCTCATAATTATAACTTATATATATATATATATATATATATGCAGTATATATATGGTGACACGGTGGCAGTACGGTACTGTTGCCTCACAGCAAGAAGTTTGTAGGTTCGAATCTCCGCCCCGGTCCTTTCTGTGTGGAGTTTGCATGTTCTCCCCGTGTTTGCGTGGGTTTCCTCCCACAGTCCAAAGACATGCAGTTCAGGTGGATTGAAGACTCTAAATTGCCCATAGGTACTCGTAGTAATGGTATATGATGTATGTATGCTATCGAGTAAAATGATGTATAGTATGTATATGAAGTATGTAACTTATATGACATAGGATGTGTATGTGTATATAGTATATATGATATAATATGTATATGACATGTACTGTATATGATGTTATGTAAAGCCCTTTGAGATATGCTTGTGATAAAGGGCTGTATAAATAAACAAGACTATATACTAGACTATATACTGTATGTCCATACTCCCACCTTCTCCTGTCGCAGACCCACTTTGTGATGTAGACTGATAAGACAGCTGGATTTTTACATAAAAGTCTTACATAGTGCAGCTCTAATGAAGAGGATGCCTATCTGTCCCTTGGGAGAATGGAGAATGGGCTTGAGTCCATTGTTGACCCTCTCTATATACAGAATGCACCTGTTCACACCTGCGTCTATTTTTTTTCTTTCCCAATCACTACTCTCTCTCCCTCCTTTCCCTCATATTTTACTGTTTTTTTTTTGTTCTCTTGTTTCTCGTCATCTCTGTCTTTGTATCACTTCCCCCAGCACTCTCTCCTCTCGTTGCTCTCAGCCTGCTGTCTTTCTCTCTCCAGGGTGCTGAGAGCTGGAGAGACTCTGTGCCTCCCACTGTCGAGGACTGACTGGTTACTCCCAACTGAACTCATTTTAGACTTGCGACAAGACAAACGAGCGATAGAGTGTGGCACTTTGCACTGTGCTTCTTGAGCTCTCAAAACAGTGCTGCTGGTCAAGGGGAAAGGCAGCAGATTCATTCGGTCAGTTCACAACAACTAGGCCCAGATTCACTAAAGGTTTGCACAAGGAACAGTGCGCTATATCATAAAAAATAACCAAATCAGAATGCCATGCTATTCACTAACCGTACGCAATGAGTAGAAAGCTTCTTGGTCAAGAAATAAAGCCTCTTTGCGACTGTCATGGCCATGCATATATTAATTATATATTAGAGCTGCAACGACTAATCGATTAGTTGTCAACTATTAAATTAATCGCCAACTATTTTGATAATCGATTAATCGGTTTGAGTAATTTTTTAAGAAAAATAAGTCAAAATTCTCTGATTCCAGCTTGTTAAATGTGAATATTTTCTGGTTTCTTTCCTCCTCTATGACAGTAAACTGAATATCTTTGGGTTGTGGACAAAACAAGACATTTGAGGACGTCATCTTGGGCTTTGGGAAACACTGATCCACATTTTTCACCATTTTCTGACATTTTATAGACCAAACAACTAATCGATTAATCGAGAAAATAATCGACAGATTAATCGACAATGAAAATAATCGTTAGTTGCAGCCCTATTATATATAAATCTGATTACTTTGCCCACATAATATTTATTTTTAGGCAAGCCCATGCAAATCAAGACAGCACCCACATCACCAACTCTTCCAATTTATATAGCAGAGGAAGAAGAAGTAGAAGATCCATTGAAAGGTGGCATAAAGACTATTCAGAATGGCTGCTATTATTACCAAATAACAATAAATATAACCAGTCTGATCAAAAAATGCTCCAATTGTAAAGGGGGTTTTGGGCACAAGGGGGCTAGCTTGGAGACTAGAGACTGTTGCCAGTATCTGAAACAACAGCCAGTGTATTTAGCAATTAGCTGCAGTGTGACCCAGTGGGAATGGGAGTGGCTGGGCAGGAGGAGAAAACATCAGGGCTGGACCTGGAGACAGGGAAGGATCGAGACGGCTAATTTCCCTCAGGAGGAGCCAGACACACACACACGCACACACACACACACACCGACATAAACCGACACACACACACACACACACAACACATGAATACGAATGTACATGCACATGCAGCCACACGCACACAGGTGCAAAGACATGCATTCAGACACACACACACACACACACACACTCACACACATGCACCGTACCTCCTTCTCTCTTCCATATAATCCCCTGGGAGTTGAGGGATGTAGCTGATGGCTGCAAAATAAATGTTGACTAGTGTGTTGTGTTCTTACCGTCTAATATCTCCGTTACCTCGTCTAATGAGGAATAGGCAGTCCCACCAAGAGTTAATTTACTATAGAAGACAATCACACACTGACTCACACTGACATTTATAGGCAATTAGGACCTGGCTGAGAAAAGTGTGTCTGTGTCTGAATGTGTGCCTGTGTGTGTGTGTGTGTGTGTGTGTGTGTGTGTGTGTGTGTGTGCACGCGAGCAAGTGCGATAAGTACAAAGGTTAGGTCAACATTTATGTCAGTCCAAAACTGACATAACAGCCCTGTAGCTAATTGTGCCTGCATAGAGACAATGGAAAGACATTATTGTAATTGTATAGTCAGACCTGTAGGCATTGAAAAATTCTATATATTTTACAAGGCTCTTGCTAGTACACATAGACATAGAGGCATTTATATGTATACTAATATCCCTAATATGTTTGTGTAAATATCATATCCCATTTATCCCAACCCATTTGAGAACACTGAGTAAGATTGCTGGGATATACTCATATTATTCAGTATATTAAGGCATTGTATACACCTTATTTTTGTCTATTTGTCTGTTTAAGTCTGTTTATGCTCACTTTCCATAGTAATATTCAGTATGTTCTGTTCATTCATGTATATAGAGAGTATGATCAGGATATGAAGATGCCTTTAAACCATCTTGTAAGCATCAAGTAAGACCTTAGATCCAAAATATGAGCTATTGACTGCAATATCGTGTGAATTCAATCACACTGTCCACAGTGTTGTGAAGAAAACAAGGCATCATTTTAAGTGAATTCTATTTTAAAAATCCTCAGAAGGAGCCATAGAATCTCTTACAGGGAGATGTCAGAGGTCTCAGAGCAGCACTGAGATGTGGATGTGAGAGAGCCTCTGGGTTTACATGTGATGTAATGCTGCTGTCATCACACTGCAGCTCCCCAGCAGACGCCAGTCAGGCCTGTTTCCTCCGCCAGCAGCTCCCAGCTGCTATGAGGCAATGTTGTCCGCCAGGCACAATACGGCGTGTCAGCCCGGCCACAATGGAGGACTTGTGCCTGCTGGATGCCATCATTGTCACAGCATTTTGCTTTTTTTTTTCTGGGTGTCTATGTCTTTGTGAGTTATTGTTGTTGTTGTTATTGTTGTTTAGCCGGCTCGCTTTCGGCCGGGTTAGCCGAGTATTAACCCTTTCCTCGTTGGCTGGGAAACAAAAGATGCAATGCGTTATGATGCACACAACAATAAAACACAGACAGGAAGTAGGTCATGGGAAGAGGACGGGGTGTGAATGTTGGTCGTGGGACGGCAGAGAATCTGCACTTAGTCTTTAGAGATGCCAAACCAGGTCAGTGGAGTAAGACATCGTTTGCTACTACTAAGCCGGGGATTTATAGCTGAGGGCCATTCACCTCTGGGTGCCCATGCTAAATGTTGACAGTGAGACGTTCAGCCTGTGACAGTATCCTAACTATGAATCATTATGATATTGCCCTTGCTTTAAAACAGATTGTGGAAAGATTCTGTGATACTTTTACAGGGTATAAAAATATTTTAAAAATGTAATTAAAACAAGTTGGGCAAGTTTGTGGCACTTTTTTATGTGTATTTTGTACGTTTATCTTTTTATACTGTTTTGATTAAAGATGCACCCATGACATTTTTTCAATTCCAAGTAGTGAACTTTAGCATATCGACAATCCAGTCCATTACTTTGACTCAACAGTGTAGACTTTGGGGTTCATCTGGGGTCAGAAAACTGAGATATAATCAATCGTTCTAAGTCTTTCTCAGTTTGAGAGAGGAAATTGAGCCACTTTCATTTGATTTCTCATTTCTGGCTCATAGGACTGTATTTCAGTACTGGGGAAGTTCTTTGATCTTCAATATCCCCATGGGGATAATAAAAGTTTCATCTTATCTTATTTTGGCCTCTAACAACCACATTATGTGCATACCTAGTTTTACTGGATGAAGAAGAATTTTTAAGGTGATGGTAAAACTAGAAACTAAACACGAAGGACTGTAAAATGTGATCAACTAAAATATAAAGGATGAAACTTTACTGCCCTTTCTCAAGCTGGCCCCTGACTTACAGTATCGCTGCTTTTTTATCCATTCGACCCCACACCTTTGCTGTTGGCACAAAGGGACTCATCCTCCCCCCTCCTTCCCTCCCTCCCTCCCTCCCTCCTGATTACACAGTTAAAGTCGTAACCCCTCCTCCCCTCACTCACCCCCTCCCTCTCGCCGGGTCCCTTGAGCTTTGCCCGTCCTCATTAGCGGGTATTTTCTCCATGTTTGTTAATTGTGTCCTGCTTTTCGCACCACCTGCCCCCTCTCCTCCCTCCCTCTTTTCCTCCTCCTCCTCCCCCCTCCTCTTTCTCTCCTCCTCCCATTCACCATGCTCATCTGTGCTCTCTAACAGCCTCTAATTGTCATCATAAGGCTGCATTCCCTGTCACAACCGGGGAACAGACTGCAGACCGACAGTGTACAGCCTGGCTCCTCTGGCCCCTGGAGGCCTGTGCACCGGTGCCTTGGGGCCGGAGAACCTCGGGAGGGAACGGGGAGGAAACAGTCCTCTGCTAGTGTAGCTAACAAAGACAGACTGGGAATTTTACCTGACTGGGAGGGGGATGAGAGAGAGAGAGAGAGAGAGATGGGTAGTGTAGTCAACAACAGCAGACTGGGAATTGACTCTAAATAAGAGGAAGGAACAGGTAGGCAGAGTGGCTGCCTAATGAGGCAGGACCATGTTTTTAACACATATGATAAGCAAGCAGTTTTGGATGGCTAACAATGTGGAGCGGAGAAACTATCTTTGGGATCAGGGCAGTAATGATGTAACTTTTGAACATATCCTCACTGTCACACCTCCAACTTCAGTTGAAGGATTACATGTTCCTCTGTGGCGTGAGGAAATTCTACAACCCATGGGTTTATGAAACCTTTTCAAAACCAATTAGGTAAACTCAAAAATGCATAGTGGTCCAGCTGAAAACTTTTTTTTTTTTTTTGAAAGCTTTTTTTTTCTTAGTCCCTGTGAAGTTGACATTTTTGAGATACGAGGTTTTCAGCAGCAATATTTAAATTCTAAAAGACATCAGTATGAAATGTACAATAAATTGGTACAATTAGTATTTTCATACATATATATACATACATATATATACAGTACTGTGCAAAAGTCTTAGGCACCCTAGAGTTTTTATATACATTTCTTAGAAGTCTTAGATGTTTATTTGTTTTCTGCATTAGTGTGTCAGTAGACTGCTGTTTATTGTACATTTTTGATATTCAGAAACTTTTCATTTCATTAGTTTTGAAAGCATCTTCACTTTATGGATTTCTTTGACATATACCTAAGACTTTTGCACAGTACTGTATATGTATTTATTAATTCATTCATTTTTTTTTAAATTATTATTTTCATCATTTTATATATATATAATAATATCTCAAAAATTCAACTTCACAGAGACTAAGAAAAAAAAGCCTTGTATATAGATATATACAGTATATATATTTTTTTTTAACTGAATGAGTACACAGTATAAGATTGTGTATGTGTGCAGACGACCATGTGTCTCTGTTCTCCGCCTGCATGTGTGTGCGCTTGGTACACGTGTGAATGTGTGTTTTGCGGCATGTGTGGCCTCAGCATGGGGCCACACCGGGCCCCGTGCCGGCCAGCTGGAGGCTCAATCTGTCATGGGGGTCCGCTGCTCAGTGGTGGGAGGCCGGGCCGGACCCACAGCGACGCCCCGACCGTTTGCCCCGGCTTCCCCCTCTGACCGGGACGTGCTGCTCGGCAGTCCCGGGCCAGGGACTGACAGCTCCACACAACCCGGCCCACATGGAACTGTTGAGGAGAGAGGGGTTTGGGAGGAAGGTTAGGGGGCGGACAAGAGAGAAGAGAGCTGGAAGAGAGGGAGAGAAGGGGAGGGATGGGGGTTATAGGAGGGGTGTGGAGGTGGTGGTAAATTTAGGGTGGGGGCGGGGGCGGGGGGGGGTGGGGGGGGGTGTTGACAGCAAGGCAGCAAAAACAGCAGCAGGGCAATGTCCAGGCACACTGCCAACTCTCCACTGCAGAGGGAGGTATAGGGTGGGAGAGAGGGAGGTAGAGAGAGATGAAGGAGGGAGGTGGGGAGAAAAGGAGTTAGAGAGACAAGGAGGGGAAGAGGCAGGGAGAGAGGGTCGGTCGGAAGGAAGGAGGAAGGGTAAAGAACAAGGGAGAGAAGGAGGAAGGGAGGTAGGGATAGAGAAAGGAGGGAGGCTAGGAAGGAGGGAGGTGGGGAGAGAATGAAGTGGGGAGATGAGGAGAGAAAAAGTGAACTAACCTCTTGGTCTTTATTTGGTTTGTCTTTGACAAGCCATTTCTCGTCCACATTAAATGCATAAAGCCAAAAAATTCCTGACCTCATCTCCAAAACTATATGTACATGTAAATATTTCAAAAACAATCAGAACTTTCTCAATAACCTAAAGGGCCTTTTTCCTGAGCTTTGTGCATATCATATATCATTTTCTGGTGCATGTGTGTGTGTGTGTGTGTGTGTGCGTGTGTGTGTGTGTGTGTGTGTGTGTGCAAGCGTGTGTCTTTGCCCCTGTTTGTGTGTTAACCGGACTAGTTGACTGGTTGACAGGACACAAGGGTTACATCTGAGGGGTATATTTTTAGCGGTCACAAGCCTACAGAGGGGACGTTAGCTGGCACCATCTGGCCTGGAGATCCACCGTTTATATCTGGTAGTCTTGGCCACTGTCCATACCCCCCCACCCCCCCCCACCCCTTTTCGACACACACACACACACACACACACACACACACACACATTTCCTGGGGGTCAAGCTTTCCTGAGCGACAGGCTGACAGCAGATGTCCCTCAAACCTCCCAGTCCAGTTAATTAAACAGCATCACAAATAGGAAAGGAGACAACTCACACACATGCACACAGACACCTGCATGCATATGTATACTGTACAAAGCTACGGCCACACAGCCCACTGGCTGTTTGTCCTGACTGGACGGCCAAAGAAAGGGAGCATGATGGTCGAAAGGGCAGCTGGTGCATGTGTGTGTGTGTCTGCGTGTGTTGGGGGGGGGGGGGGGAGTTTTGGGTTAGTGTTTATATAATGATTGACACAATATCACAACCTTATTGCGAACATCTCGTTACACAAGGGATCAATGAGAGATGTCTGAAAGTCATTGACTGCATTTACATAGACTTGAGTATCCCGGTTATGATCGGGTTTTTGAAGTATCCCATTTTTGTGTTTGCGCATGTAAACATCATATCCCGATTTCAGAAACCTGGATAAGCCCTTATCGGTTTTGAGAAACCTGATTATGCTAGCCGGAGTACTCCGAAAGAAACCGGGATCCTGTTGCATGTAAACATCTGATCCAGGTTTCTGACCGCTGCAGACTAGCTGCACAGGCTTCAGCCAAGAGACGGAACAGAAAAACACAAACAGTGGCGGCAACGAGAGCGTCTCACTTCTGAGGAAACAGAGTTTTGTCTTTCGGTGATGAAACAATTAAATATACTTGGCAGTTTAGATGGGAGAAAGCATGGAAATGCTGACCTGTTCAAGTCTGTAGTCTACAGACTACAGGAGGCCGGTTTCCAACACGCACAGTGGAGCAAGTCAGGTCAGGTGGAAAATACTAAAGAAACATTACTACAGCCAAACATCAAAACAAACAGTCAGATTAATTTAAGGTTAACAGTTACAGAGGAATATCAGATTAACGATTTCAAAAGTGGCGGTTTGTGTTGTAAACATCACAGGTGCAAACAGCATGCAGTGATCAATAACCGGGATACTAGAATTTATCATGAATACGGGGATATGAATAACCAGATTTCTCTGTGTTCCATGTAAACTCCATATCCCAGTCATTGCTGAATGTCAAAGCAGGCAGGTCTAGGCCACTAGGTTACCATGGCATTCGTCATGATCCTTTATGTTACTTTGTTTGAACTCACAGGTGCAGCATCAGCATCACCATCACATTTGATTGAGGACGGCTTGTGCAATTGAGGAGAAAAGCCGTGTCCCCATTTGGTAAAAAGCTGATTTTTGTGTCAGTGGTTAAGGTTAGGGTTAGGTTAAGGTTAGGTTAAGGTTAGGTTAAGGTTAGGTTAAGGTTAGGTTGGTTGTGTGTAGATGTTTACCCAGATCTCTGATCACAGCTGATTCAAAGAACAGAAGGGCTTTTTAAGGGTTAGGTTTAGGCAAGTAGTGGTTATGGTTAGGGTTAGGGTAAGTCTCCAGGAAATGAATGTAAGTCTATGTAAATACCCCAAAAGTGACTTAAGTAAGTATGTGTGTGTGTGTGTGCGTGTGCGTGTGCGTGTGCGTGTGCGTGTGCGTGTGCGTGTGCGTGTGCGTGTGTGTGTGTGTGTGGTGGGGGTGGCGGGGATAGCAGGCTCAGTAGCTGACTGTGGCATCATGTCAGGGCTGGTGAAGGGCCTCAGTTGTCCTCCCTCCATTGTCTTCCCAGCAGGCGGTGGGTGAAGTGAGGAATTGTGTGATCCAATGAGGCACGCTGTTATCAGAGAGACCGGCTCAGATGATGAAGCTGACGTCAGCCCATTGCCTCAGCGCGGGACCCGGATGATGCACTGCAGGTCACCAAGGACAGCAGGGAGAACCCCAAGGTTCACTCCAACGTGTTGTTAATGTTAATGTTGTTTAAAATCTCTTATTACACGACTTTGTTGAATACTCAATTCTGATTGCCTCAGCCCGCCCAAGGTTTCTTCCAAGTTTTCCTACTAAGGTTTCTCTTGGGAGTTTTTCCTTGTGTGCATTAGGGTCTAAGGCTGGGGGTGTCGGGTAGGTTAGGCTGTAGAACAGGTAGATTGTTTGTCTTGCTAAATCTGCTCTCGCCTACCTTGTGTTTTTTGCTATGCTTGTCCTATATCATTTTGTTCACCATTGATTGTGTTTAGTTAGATCTAGCTAGACACATCCTCTGTAAAGTCCTCTGAGACATGCCTTGTGATAAAGGGCGATATAAATAAACTTGACTTGACTCGATTGGCCAATGAGGGCGTTCTGAGGTCTGCTATTTCTGACTAGCAGACTGCTGGTTCACATCTAATCATATCACTCTGCGGTCAAGAATTTTTGTTTATTTCTAATCAAATTAACTAGCAACACTCTGTGGCAAAAAGATGTTACTCCTTGGTTACTCACAGCCAACTGAGGTTAGAAATGTGCAATATTAACTTTAATTTATGTAGAGAGCATTAAACTTTTGATTGCTGGATAAAGGCTGAACAGGAATTTTACCGGCTTTGTTTACATTACTATTAGGGCTGCAACTAATGATTATTCTGATAATTGATTATATTATTCTAATTATTACAATGATGAATCTATTATTCTGATAATTATTATAATAATTGTTTGATTATTCTGATTTTTCTTTGTTAAGGTTAAGTTTATGTTTAAGGTTAGGCAACTAAAACATTACATTAAACAAATCATCAAACATTACTATGGTTGTAGTTTTGCTACAATGTAGCTCCTGGATGCTAACAACAGTCATTTCTATGGTTACAGTTCAGCTATAGTGTAACCATGGATCCTACAGACGTCTCTATGGTTACAGTTCTGCTACAGTGTAGCCCATGGATACAAGCTACAGATGTTGCTATGGTTACAGTCTTGCTATAGTGTAGCCCAGAGGTGCTAACTACAGACATTTCTATGGTTACTCTTTTGCTACGGTGGAGCCAAAAAACTTCATAGCTTCACAGTCAGTCATGACTTTGGCAGTGACCACCTCCCCATTCTTATCTCCTTCACACTACTGCTACACCAACCACCTGAAGAAGCAAAATATAACCAGTTGGGATCGCTAACAACACAACTGACAACATCCTCCATCTAACTGAATGCATCACTTCTCAAAAAAAGACAACACACCTTGGCAGTTTTCTTTGATATCGAAAAGACATTTGACAAAATGTGGCACAATGGAGTACTTTTTTTTTTATATAAACTTTATTTTCAGATTTATAAAAATACAACAACAAACAGATTAACAAAATGATGGAGACAGGACCTAAGAAACTTATGTGGAGAAGACAGGACCAAAACACAAGGTCCTCCCAAATGAAAGAAAAATAATGTACAGCCGTTATCGTAAAGATAGCAAAAAAAAAAAAAAAACATCCAGTAAGTACCATATCTGTTGTGACCACCTTTAAGTCATAGTACAATCACAGTATCATAAAATCATGACAGTGGAGTACTTGACAGATTATCCGACTCAAACCTTCAGCTCCTTCACTCTATCCGCAAAACATCATTGCCAGTTTCCTCAGCAACCGCCACATCAAGGTTAATTAAGGGAATCCACATCCATCTCACTACCCTTCACCCCAGAAGCAGCTGTCCCCCAGGGGGCAGTAGTCGGCCTACTCCCCTTCATACTCTACATCTCACACATCTATTACCCGCCACACACAATAGCTGAAGTATCCCAATCCGCAGAAGACCTCTGCTACTGGACCAGCTCCAGATCATCACAACTTGTTGCAAATAAACTTCAAAATTGCATCAATGAAACTGGTCAAATATGTGGATAATAAAACTAAATCCAACAAAAACGTAGTGCATATAGTGCAAAGATCACACCTTGAGACCAAAGATCCACTCCACAACCAGCAGCACGTCACCCTGGCCAAGCAAAATCATCCAAAATAAAGCAATAGGACTGGGTTACAGACTCCCACCATGCACCAGCTCACACTACTGCCACCACATCTCTGGACTCCAAACCATTCACCAAAGACTAATCATCATGGGACAGAAATATGTAAACAGAGCCACCAACAACCCAGCCATCAAACCAACAGGAGAAGCAAAATGGACAACCGGAACACCTCTATCAATACTGCATGCCACCCTGACACACTATCAACAGCAACAACAGTCTTCCATACTCCTTCACATATCCCTCTCTTCTCACATATTTTAATATACACATCTCTTATATATACATACTCTTTTTAACATGCCACTTCTTGAAACCTGAGAATTGCTTTCATTTATTTCTCTTAATCATGCTTAATGAGGGAAATACTCTTTCTCCATTGATTTCCTCTTTTTGTGTTTTTTCCCTCTTTCTATTATTCATTTAAATGGATTATTATTTTACTAGCAATAATCAATCCAACCAATAAAGGTTGTTTTAATAGCAAGCACATGTATAGTTTAGTTAGTACCACTAAGTAGAACTGATGAAGCCTCTCAGATGAGTGGCAAAACATCTTCGACTCGATTCGATTTTTTTGTACATCCCACCATACTGAAAGATGATGCCCTATATGTACATACTAGTCCATTTACATGCATATGTACCTACCCCCATATTTATACGTACATACATTAAACCTATATGAAGAATAATTCAGTTAATTAAAAAATTATTAATTGGTAATACAACAAAAAGAAGGAACAAAGCACCAGTAATTAGATAAAATGAGTAAACAAATAATTATTTACAGAAGCTAATACTTAGAGACTGAAGGGGCTCTCCAATATTCCAATGTTCACTCCCATGCAAAGTCCAAGAAATACATTGACAAGTAACGAGAGTAAATAAATAATTAGATCCAAATATCTCATAAATCAACCAGCCAACACATCAGGTAAATAAATGAATAAGCCATTAAACACATAAGCACATAGGTAATAATACAAAAAAATAGGAAGGCAATGAAAGTTAAAATTATGATAAATTAGATAAATAGAAATGACAAGGCAAGTTTAATATTGAATTAAAAGTGATCTGATGTATACATATAGCAGCAAACTATAGTTGCCTCCATCAAAGGCAAGCTCCATCAAAATGTAATAACATCAGGGACAAAGGTCGCTCTAGGACATGCTTATTATATCAATCCCAAAATACCTTTATCATCTATACTCCATTTTTAATGGGTGCTGTAATGATGTAGCATTTTTTTTTCCCATTTAATCCAGTTTTTCTTAAGAATATGGACACTGTTTTTCACTTTCATTGTTATTTTCTCAATTTCATAGATTTTGTTTACCAAACATTTCCAATCACTTTTAATCATGTCATTTACCTTTAAGCCATTTGTTTGTTTAAGTTATTTGTTTTGGTATAGACTGGCTATTCTAATATTCCAAAGAGGTACTCAACCCTTTTTTTTCCAAGCTCTTCTGGTATATTTCCTAGATGTATAATCACTGGTTTCTTAAGAGTTATATTAAATATGTTTGATATCTCACTTATAGTGATCTCCAAGTATTTTTGGATAGTTGTCAAGAATAAATGACTACATGTAGCAGTTTCCTCTCCACAATTTCTCCAACAGTTAGGCTAGATGTTATATTTCATCTGTATTTATGTTGTATCACTCGTGTTTCAAAATAGCTTTCCACAAATATTCTTCCCAGTACGTAGAGTTTGTTGTCCTCTGTGCATTTCTGCATATGTTTCCATTCTTCCTCAGTGATACTGAGTTATAATTCATTTTCCCATTTCTACTTAACTCTGTGACCATCTGGCCGATCGATGTAATTTTTCTTGCCCGAGTAATGGGGGGGATTTATAACTTATCCACCAAATTTGGTTGCTCTAGGAATTATGGTCTCTGGGGTACTGATCGTTTACGGGCAGAATCTAACAAAAAAAAATAGACTTGAACCTCTAATGAGCTCCAAAAAGATGATGCCGATGCAAATTATCCCTTACAAAATGCTGTAGTTTCCTCATACACCAGGTACTTGTGTAGCAACTTAAAATCTGGTTCATATGTCTCTCTATCTTTTGACTGTGCACTATCCCTCTATAGTGGGGCAAAATGTGTTGCCACTGTAGTGTGCCTACACTGTTTTTCTTTCATAATTTGGAGAGATATACATTGAATATTTCTGATGAGAGATGGCTTACTGTAAGTTCAGTTCAGCAGATAAAGTCTAGTTTCATTTTATGCCATTTTTCCTGGGTCTGTAGGAGTTCACACAAACTAGAGTAGTCATCTCTTGCATTTCATTGTCTTTCAGCAAAGATTCCTGTGGTAAAATCAAATCTCAACAGTGTCTACCTCAGAGGAATAAGGACAACACACCTGAACTGACTTATCTCTGCTACTAAGCTGGATGGAATCTACTGGAGGGGAGGGGAGGGTTTTTGCTCTCAGCACAGCTGAGCTGGTTCCTAAAGTATAACTTTTGTGCCCTCTACTGGTGAAAAGTTAGGACTGCAGTTAGGATGATCAGCTTTCATGAATTACACCTGAAAGCTATGCACATTTTGGCTCTGCATCTCTGAAAAGATGCCTTTGTCTAAAATGAGAGGTGGAAAAGATCTCTTTGGATGAATATGCATTCACAAAAGATTCCACCCTGTAGGAAGTGTTAGTAGTGCTGTAGACTGAGCTTTTAACACAGTAAAATAACCCTCTCAGTGTCCCTCCAGCCCCCTGTTGTAGGGGCTAACACAATGACAGCCTTAAAGGAATAGTTCACCCAAAAATGAAAATCCTGTCATCATCTCCTCACCCTCATGCCAAATGAAACACAGGTGAAATTTGTTAGTCCATATAACACACAGGGAGGCTGCCAGCACAACTTCGTAGCAGCCTTCTCCAAAACAACTGAAGTCAATGGGGACCTGTTCTTGTGTGTGTGTGTGTGTGTGTGTGTGTGTGTGTGTGTGTGTGTGTGTGTGTTATATGGACAAACTTCACCTGTGTTTCAACTGGCATGAGGGTGAATAGATGACAGAATTTTCATTTTTGGGTGAACTATTTCTTTAACTTGGCAATATAGTCCACCCTACACAACTACAGACCTAAACACCAACTATATTTGTTGAAAAAGATACAGTAAAAGACAACCTGTGTTGTGTGTTGTCATATCTTTATTCACAACACTGTACAAAATTAATCACAGAGAAAATGTGTAATGCCCTTTAACCTCTTCACAGCACACTTAAGGTCGAGGACCACAAGCTGCAGCACTTTGAGAAATGAAAGTAATCCAAAAAGAAAGAAAAGAAAGCAATAGTAAATCGGAGGTTAGGAGATAGAAGGGCAGCTACCAGGAAAACACTGCAATGTGCTTTGTGAGCACATGTAGTCAAAGCCTCTGTGACTTGATGTTGGGGCCTCTTGCATGATGTTGTTGGTGCTGTTGTTGTTCTAACTATATTTCACAGTGTTGTATATGCAACATTCTTCACTGTCAACCCCCTCAAGCCTCTAGTGGTCACAGCCGAAGAGCTCCAGGGAAACCCTCTGCTGCTTGGACAGGGCCCTGCCAGAAATCATCACCATGGGGCTATCAAACTGGTAGAAGTGGTTGCCCACAACCACCTTAACACCCTCGGGACCACACATGGCAGCATCGACCTTCTTGAACGGGCCGAGTGGGCGCTCGTTGCTCGCCGTGCGGGGCGTGGCCTTCATGTCCACATCGTAGACGTTCTGACCTGGAGGACGGCACGCAGAAGGAGAAATGATCAGAGGTTGTTTTCTATTTATCAATTTATCAATTACGGGAAGCTCATAGAGCGCGCCCCTCTTGCGTCGGTGCCTTTTATGCTATCAGTAGGTGTTGTGTGTTATTTTAGGTGTTGACTACCTATTTACCTTTGATGATGTAAGCGATGTCACTATCCTGGCAAGTGAATGCAGCATCAATAGGACCCTCAATGCCCAGCTCCTCCTTCACAGGCTTAGGGAAACCCTCTAGGTGGGTGTGGGGCTCACCGACTTTGTAAACAAATATCTGCTCATCCTGAGAAAAGAGGGGGGTTTTTGCCCTGAGAAAAGTGCTGACAGGATCTATATGAGTGTCCGTGTGTGTGTGTGTGTGTGTGTGTGTGTGTGTGTGTGTGTGTGTGTGTGTTTCTGTAGCTTACCTTGATCATGTAAAGGTGATCCTCGTAAGAGAAGACAGCATCCACCTCACTGTGCAGCTCCTTGAAAGCACTCTCGACCGTGTCGGATGTTAGTGTGTCATTGCCCTGATCTTTGCGAATGAAATGGTGGCCTGAGAGAAAATAGAATGAATTATAGACGCGGCAAAATACCAAATTGTAGCCAGAGTGGAATATTACGTAACACAAAATGAAATGTTCATGAACACATGAAATGCTCAAACATTTCACCTGTGCCTGCAAAGCTTTCTATTCCGCCTCTTCAGCCACTTCAAATAGTTTTTTCGTAGCCTATGAAAACAGTGTTATCGTCCTATTCATCAATTCTATCTATTTATTTATCTATCTATTTATCTATTCTATTTATCTGGCAAAACAATAAAAGTGGTGAATGAATTCTGGAAACCACAAGCCGCTGTGGCTGGTAGAGGAAGAGTTTTGTCTATGGCATTGTTTTGGTAAAATAAGGATGTAACAATGTCTTAAATGTCTAAAATATACAGGTACCTATACCGGTGAGAGCTTTTCTGATGTTGGTGGCATGATGATGAAGATTCAGAATCTTCATCTGTGGATGAATGGTTGTTTTAGATTAACTCACAGGCTCTCTGCTTACAGAATGTGCTTGATGTTTGATACTGCAGTGAATACAGTACATGAACGGTACATGAACCACTGTGTTATCTACTATATCGGGCCAAAGTAAAACATTGAGCCCAATGCAAAACCAATGGAGAACCATTGTTTGGAAGGATTGGTGTCTTGTCAGATCTCACCTCTGAAGGCATAGAGGTTCCCAGCATTGTCAGATGTGATGGCGTCCAGGTGAACACGACTGCAGCGCTCTCTCTCCACATGGTCGCTGTCATCACCTGGAGAGCAAAGGGCATGAGGTTTGGTTAAGGTTTGGTTTCTCATATCAATAAATCATCACCAAATTAATTCTGAGACATAAGTATAATTAGTGTGAACAAATAAGACCATCGCCTCTACACTGCATTTTACATTGTGTGTCGATTTGGCGGGAAATCTGCTAGATCAGTGGTTCTCAACGTGGGGTCCAGGGACCACCAGGGGTCCTTGAGGGAGTTCCAGGGGGTCCCAAGCAAATTGATGAAATGTTCAAGTTCACCATTATTTCATTTACAAGAAGTTAACACAATTAGAGAATGCAGAGGAATGACTGTTTTGGTCATAGTTTCTCTGTTATCGCTCTACTTACAATACAGACAGTCATGGAATTCTGGATCAAAATCATATCTAACAATAAAAATTCATCACTCATCAAGTGGGGGTCCGTGGCTCTAATGCGGACTAAATTAGGGGTCCTTGATATGAAAACGGTTGAGAATCACCGTGCTAGATTGCTTGTTGGATTGCTGCACCGTGCTAGAACAGGAAGAGGGCGCTGTTCTTCCAGTGCAAGCGGAGCTAAAGCTTTCATAGTTTTTGGCAAAGGCAGACGATGGAAGGAGTGAAAGGCCGCTGGAAAAATCACTTCCGACATGTTTATCCTAAGGGAGGGGGAGGGGGAGGGGGAGGGGGGGGGGGGCAGGAAGCAGCAGAGCTTATGGAAAATGTGGTCTTAATTTGGAGAAACACTGTCACTAACAATCAGTGGCGGACTCAGGCTGTTTGAAGGGCAGGGGCGAAAAAATAAAAAAGGGCACCTACTGCACGACATGGGGCCCCACCAGCACGCAAAAAGCTATGATGCATCATGTATGATGAAACAGTCTTCATCCTTGATTAAGATTAACATTATGTTATTAGGCGATCCAGATTACGTCACGGCACCCACTTTGGGAAAGCACGTTGTAGGGGAGACTGGAGGGCACTGCATCTCATTTTCTTCACTGGGATTTTTTTCTCTCCATTGCAAGGGCGCTTCATCGTGAAGGGCATCTGAGAGGGCACTTCGTGAGTTTTTCATCAGAAAGGCACCTGTAGGGAACCTCAAGTTTATCCCATTGTAAGGGCGCCTATATGGCACCACATCACGTTTTCTCCACTGGAGGGGCATCCACTAGGAAACTTCCCCACATTCTCACGCATGTAGGGACACCCTTTACAGCACTGCATCACTTCTCCATTAGAGGAGCACCTAACTGGGCATCATGTTTTCTCACCTGTAGGAGTACGCTACACAGCACTGCATCCCATTTTCTCTACTGGAAAGGGCACCCTTTGGGACACTGTCATGTAGGGGCGGCATAGAGGGCGCTTTTCCATTGGAAGGGCACCCATAGGGAACGTCAAGTTTAGACCATTGTAAGGGCACTGCATCACGTTTTCTCCACTAGAAGGGCACTCATTAAGACACGTTATTGAATTTTCTTGCTCTAGAGGGCACATCATCATACTTTATTGCATGAAGGGGCACCCTAGAGGGCACTCAATCATTTTTTCCCATGTGAAGGGCAGCCAATAGGGCACTTCCACTCGTTTTCGCCACTCTAGAGGGCACTTTAGCGACGCCTTTTCAACCCCCCCAGAGTCCACCAGTGCTAACAATACGACTGGGGTGGGGTTGGTGTCTGACCCAACTCACATTTTCCACCTCAAGTATCATCTTTCACTTTGTGGTAAAGGATACAGGGTCCCTCTTTCCTGCCTCTGTCCATCAAGGGTGTGCAATATAATATAATTTATGCAATTTGGTTGTGTCGCTTGTGTTTTTTTTTTGTTTTTGTTTTTGTTTTTTGTTTTGTTTTGTTTCAATGCTATGTTGAGTCGGTGACAATAAAAGTATATGTTACCTTATCTTAGATAGAGGCTGCAAATCATACCCACCATAATTTGTTTACAGTAAATACACCATGTTATCACAATTAGTTTGACAATGATATATTCATTGCTAAAAATTATACATATAATGCCTTGAAATTGGGTTGCAGATTTTTTTTGTTTAAGATACACACAAGCACAATGGTACACATGCACACACACACACACACAACACACCTACACACACACACACATGATCGTCCTTTCATCACTCACCAAACTTGGAGCACCTCATGAAGTAGTCACGGGCCTCCTTGGGGTACTTGCCAGCCACCTCACCGGTCTTGGGGTCAAACTTGGAGAACAGGTGTCCATGGAAGCAATAGTAGTGCTCCATGAAGCGGAAAGCAGAGGTGCAGTTTGGCATGGTTTTGAATTCCTTCTCATCCACTGCCTTTGTCCTGACGTTGTAGTGGTAGATGTCGTCTCCTTTAGAGAAAATGACAGATGATGTAGATTTGAAATGTATTCTTCAGGTAGTTTTACATGCTAAGAAAGAGGATTGATGTGTTGGGCCACTTGACACAAATAGAGACAAATTGCTGAACTATACAGACATATTTGTACACGGTCCAAAGATTTCATAGTCCAGAGATTCCACACAATATACACAATATATACAATATACATGGTCAGAATATACAGAAATTGACAGAGATAAATTACACTATCAATAGCATATGCGTGAGATATTCAGGGCTACACATTGCGTATATAAAAATCCTCATGTGTTGTGGTAAAGGAAAGGCCTAACTCTTCAGCCTTGTAAAACATCAAAGTATGTAAGAATATTATCCATTTCAAGACTTTGTTCAGGTTTCCTTGCAATGAGGTGGATAACTCAAGGATGTGCACCAACCCTTGAAGAAGATGACGGAGTCTTCTTCACACTCCGGCTTGGGACACTCCACAGCAGCGTCCAGGTGGTTGGGGATTCCAGGGAAGACCTCCGAGATGTCCTTGGGGTAGCCGTCCTCCAGCTTGTGTTGGTAGTAGCTGAACACCTTGTGGTCCTGCATCAAAGAATCACCATCGGTAATATTTACGTACATATATTTATGTACTAAGAATTTTCCATTGCATAATAAAACAAAACAGAGTTTGTGCTATATGAAATATGCACAGTCTACATAGTTAAAACATACAAATATATACTGAAGGTTTTATACAGAATCAGAGGTGTGACCAAGTCAACTTTGCTCAAGTCCCAAGTCAGTCTCAAGTCTTGAGGCACAAGTCTCAAGTCAAGTCCCAAGTCTAGATTACCAAATCCAAGTCAAGTCCAAGTCATTAATGTCAAGTCTCAAGTCTAAATGTAGAACAGCAAGTCAAGTCAGAACAAATCAAGAGTCCAGTATCAATTTAATATCTTAAAGAAAACTAAATATCTAGGACTTTTCAATTCATTATGGTTTTAATAACCTGGTAAATGAGTTTGCTTTCTATAATCACTTTCAACTTCAATAAATTCAATCATTCCATACAAATTCAGAAAACAGAATTTAAATTCAGTCGTCTGCTGGAACAAATCTCATCACTTTCAATCTAAGTCATTTAGACAAACACAAGATCTCAAGTCAAGACTTTAGAAACCTTTTCAAGTCATCAGAGTACAAGTCAAGTCAAGTCTCAAGTCTTCTCTTCATGCATCAAATCAAGTCTCAAGCAAATAATATTGTGACTCGGGTCTGACTTGAGTCCAAGTGATGTGACTCGAGTCCTCACCTCTGTACAGAATTAATACAGAAACACATGGTCAGAGGGGACAGTGTGTGGTGGTGTAGTGCAGAAATGAAAGTGAGAAAGCAGCAGAATTAAAGTAAAGAGGTAGTGCAGAAGAAATTGATGGTTTTATAAACAGGATAGCCATGGTGAGAGATAAGAAAGCTTCATTTTGAGTGAGACATTTTACAATACAGGCTACAAGATCTTTTAGAGAGGAAGGAGATGAAATTAAACTCAGTTTTAGAATTCGTTAACAACTTCATATTATAATAATAACTAATATAATAATATAATAATTATTTTTGAGAGGGAATTGGAGGAGTCAAAGAATGGACTGTACCACGAAGAAGAACATGTGATCGTGGTCAGAGGGGTTGTCCTCATAGTGCATGCGGAAAGCAGCATCTAGGTGGTGATGGTCATCCAGCTCAGAGAAGGACTCGTTGGACAGCTCTGCTTTGCCATGGAAGCCCTTAAAGAGATGGTCATCTGACAGGAAATACACAAACTTAAAAAAAGATAGAATACTAAACACTAGACAGTCTCGTTTCCTGAGATTTAGGTTTATTTTTAGGACAGAACCATAATGACATATTGCGAGCGACTGCCCCTCGCAAGAATAATCAAATGAATTGAGCTGAAATAGGTGTGTTGATGAGCCCTACCTATGATTCTTCAGTGTGCAGGGACTCACCCTTGAAGAAGTATGGGATTCCCTCTTCGTTTACAGCCACAGCGTCCATCTCAGTCCCGTCACAACGGTCGATGACAGCTCCATCATGTTTAGTGTGATCATTAGAATGTTCTAAAGTAATTAATAGCATCTGTCAGCTGATTGTAAGCTGTGATCGTAAAATTGGGCGCAAAAAGGATCACGTGTTAAAGGTGATACTCTTTAAAAATTGCAGCACTAAAATTGTGCTTTATGGCTCTCTAGAGCAGTGGTTCCCAACCCAGTCCTCAAGGACCCCCTGTCCTGCAAGTTTTTATTCCATCTTTACTCTTGCACACCTGATCCCAATGGGGCCTACACACTTTCATGCTGCTCTGTTCAGGTAGATCTGTCTCTACCAATCAGCATTAAGACCTTAACTGGATCAGGTGCGCAAGAGTAAAGCTGGAACCAATACTTGCAGGAAAAGGGGTCCTTGAGGACTGGGTTGGGAAACACTGCTCTAGAGGCCATGATGTCAAACAAATCTTACATAATGGGACAAACCACTAGCAAGTTCTGAGTTGTTGACGATCCTTTTCACCTGGTTTTTTTTTTCCACAACTCACCTGTTGGGTCTCCATGATGCCTGGAGAAAAAGAAAAAAGAAAAAGAGAAAAAAAAGAGAAAAGAGAGAAAAAGAAAATCATTTCATATATTGTTATTACATGGCGGAAAATATAAGCTTCTTGACATTTACATTTTTAGATGCATTACAAAATACAGTGGAAAAGATAATATCAAGAAAATAACTTTTATTCATTCATACATTGAGAATGTAATTACAACTTAAGTGGCATCCAAAATTATCAGAGCATTTTTACATAGAAAAGAAAAGAGGATGTGTGTGTATATATTCACACATCAAGAGGCAGTTAATTTAAATGAGGCTTAAGGCTATATGTTAAGTGCAAGCATACTTACGGGGCAGCAAGGCTGAGGGCCAGGCACAAACACAGACACAGAGTCTGGCAGAGCAGCTTCATGGTGAGCGGTCCTCTGGTCCAGGAGAGACTGGAGAGGTCTGGAAAGGGAGCAGAGCTGGGTAAAAGCTACCAAGCCTACTGCTACAGCAGCCATTTATACTCCAGTTTGCATGGGCTGTGTCATAGTAGGCCTCAGGAGAGGAGGAGCGGACAACGTGCGCTGTCCCTCAGACCCCCATGGCAAGAGCTCAGTCCCGGACAACACACCGCTTAGACCAGCTACCCTTCCACGGTGAAACATGGGGCAGCACTGTTTCATAGAATTCAACAGGTTTCCCTCTTAACCAAGAAATCTAATCAATAGATGTGTACCCTAGGTCACTCAGATGACAGTAGGTACTAGTGTAAAATACATGTTTACTTATGTATACTTTATCATATATTCATCTAATTCAAACTAAAACAAACTGCATGTTTGGGCAAAACTTATTTAATTTGTTATAAAATAAAGTGTCTGATGATTTTAGAGGTGATTTATAGAAATGAATGTGGAATGTTGCAGTGCACAGTGATTTCCCCTTTTCCAAGTTTAGGAAGCTTAGATTTAGAACAGAATCTAATGAAATCTGCGTGATTTTTTTTTTTTTTTTTTACATTTAAAAAGTGGCCATAGAGGTTTTGTTTGTTTGATATGCGTCTTCTCTGGGAACTCTCTCTCAGAACATTCCAGAAGAGTCATCATAGGTGGATCTGCGCCCATGACCTTGAAAGCTAACAAACCCAGTGCACCAAAAAAAACAAAAAAACTGCTGACCATTGTACTTGACAACCCTTTATATCAGTGTTGTCTACTATTCGTATGGTGAACATTAACAGAGCACAGTGGGTTGTATCTAATACTGTCATTATCAGTGCAATTGAAAGTATGCACATCAGGTTTACTTGCATTTGCCAAATAGTTTGGACAAATAGAAAACACCAGACAGAAGAGTTTTGGACAGACTGAGCTATTGCAATGATATATAATCCTGCAAGTGCTCTATTTTCTATTGTTTGAAGGCTTACTGTACACAATGCTTACAGTAAGAGGTGCCATTTAGAAATTATTTGCCATCTGAATTATCAAAAGAAATGAAAGATGAAACATTGAAACTTAGTGTAAGGGTGATACAAGAAGGGTGTGGAAAAGAGCAGCCATATTTCAAAGAAGTGTCCTGGTGAACCTAATGAAGAGAAAATACAACTAAACAAACCTGTCACTTTTTATGTTCAAACCGAAGGCTTTGTCGAGACTGGGCAGATGCATTCATAATAGAAGGTAACACATGAATTCCATTTTTATACACATTCATATCGCCTGAACACCAGCTTTATTATAGCTACATGGCATATTCATGAATACTGATTAGGTTCTCATGCAAACAATTAAAAATCAATAAAAGCAGGGAAGACAAGACATATACTGTATAGAGAATAAGCAATTTGGTTAGTTAAGAAAAGTTAGTCACACAAAGCATGCACTTAGTAGCGAAGAACAAAACATTAGCAAAGAAAGTACTGTCATGCTAACACTGAAACAATCAGACAGTAGTGTTAGTAAGATAATGCGTCCTTCGTATCAAGCGTTTTACTTATTTAAGCGCAATAAATAAATACAACGATTTTACTGCTTTTTGCATTTGAGTTGACACCACAGAAAAGGGAAGAGCGATGTGCGTTTTTCCTTTTTGCTTTTAGTTTGTCAGTCCAGAAAAGAAGTAAGAGCTGCAGAGGGGCGGACTTCTTTGATTCAGGAGCTCCATTTCAGAGTAAAAGCCTTACCTTTACCGGTCTTAACTTTCTTAACTTGTCTGACCGTAGGTTTGAATAAGCTACATTATAAGGTTTTTTAATCTTCACAGCTTGCTTTCAAACGTAAAGTAGCCCTATAGCTAATGTTAGCCTAGACAGGTTAAAAAGCTTGTCGGTAGATGATAGGGTCTGTAAAAAATAATATTTAACCTTATATTTAATCTTATTTTCACTTTTCTGGAGGATGACATGGTAACTGAGTGGAAAACCAGCTGAGTGGAATACCAAGAGGGAGAGGAATAGGAGATTCAAACCTTGCCTTCCATCGGTGGTAATGGGGAACATTTATTTGTTTATTTGTTTATTAGGATCCCCTTTAGCTCATTCCATGACGTCAGCTAGTCTTCCTGTGGTCCGACACAGAAAACACACATTTTAACAAACAATATACACATTCAGACAACACAAAGATCCATCATCAAATCATTAGACACTACAAAAAGAAAAAAAAAAAAAAACCAGCAAGCAAGATGAGTCATCTACTGTTCGTTCATACAGTTAATTGTATTAAGTACTCTTTTATTGTTTTCTTGAAAGCGGCTCTGGTATTTGTGGGAACACGAGATCGCTGGCCAACAAGACGGACGAACTCTCAGCCCTGGTGAGCAGTCAGAGTCAGCACCGGGAGAGCAGAGCACTGTGCTTCACGGAGACATCGCTGAATGGGAACACACCAGACTGTTCGAGCCGACTTCACGCCAGGGCGGGCGGACAGGGAGAAACAAAGCAGTAAGAAGAAAGGAGGAGGTCTAGCCGTCTTTGTTAACTCCAGATGGTGTAGCCCAGGACACATAACTGTGAAGGAACGCATCTGTACTCCAGATATCGAATAGACGCAACGTTGAAATCAGGTCAAGTGCTCAGTGGAAAGTTCTCTAACATGTAAGCAATAGCTACACCTGAATCCCATGTATTCGCCCACAACGTGACGCGTTTTGCGTGTACGTCTCCATTGAAAATGACTATGTAATTCACACGCACGCATTCACGTGTGTGAGCTCAGTTTATCTGCTGGGCCAGAAAGTCTCACCTCCTTGTGACACAAAAAGAGCACCATACACCCGACAGTAATAAGCAGAATGAAATAATGAGATCTCCGCCTTCGACTTGGTTTCTCCCTCCTGCTTTAAACTGCTTGTGTTTGTCAGGTTATACAGGCCTGGATTTAGGAAGGTGTCTAGCAGCACAACTTTTCCAAATCCAAAGTGCTTCAAGCCCACATCATAAGCATGGGTCGAAATATTGTCAGCATAGTATTTGTTGGTCGACCAGCAACGACCAGAATCGAAAACAATGGTCAAAAAACAAAAGCTATCCACTATGAAACCAAACCTGTCACAGGTCAGGAAGGACTCGAGTGCAGAATTAGAGTAAAAGCAGCAACTTGACTGGGAGGATTAGGCACCAGGCATCCTCTTGGGTTGGTCAGGGTGGAGGCGGTGAAACTCTCTGATGAGAGCGGTCAAGGATGTCCCAGGCAGGAACCACTAAGAGAGTGCTAGAATAATGTGGATTCTCAAATTCTTCAAGAACTTGAAGAATCGATACCAGACAAAGTGCAAGCTGTGATTAAGGCAAACAGTAAGAAATTTTGACTTTCAGTAAATACTAATGAACTTCTTTTTTACTTATATTAGTGAAAAATTATGTAATCTTGTTTGAGAAATATCATATCACAAAGAAATTGTATTCGTTTTTTGATAAATGATGAAAGTTTCATTATTTATCATATTTTTTTCAGTTCTTGGTAGTGGACTCAGACTTTTGGACCCCACTATATCTGTGATATGAGTTGTAAAAGGTGTGCATGCTGGTCAAGACTCCTTTGATATACAGTTGGAGATGTCATGGTGATGGGTTCAGGGTCCCACATGGTGAAGGGTGAGTGACTGACTTGGGTGTGTGGAATGCAGGCATCTGTGGCCCGGTGTCACCGAGAAACCTGAGGACAGAGTGTTAAAAGACTGAGAAAAAAAAAAAAAAGAAGTATTTCACTATTTAAAATGGGCGACATTCCCCTTTAGAGCTGGGGTAGGCAACTTTGAAGAAATGAGTGAGGATTTGAGAGTATACAACAAGTACTACAGGTGTGCACATCCAACCTATATTTATGCCAGGTGCTCAATAACAGAGTCAGGACAAATCGGTCTCTTTCGGGGGCATGGAGGCTTCTTGGTGGCTCCGGACTCTTGAACGGTAGTGTAGCCTAACTTGTGCCTGTATGTCCATTTTATTGCCTTCTTGTGTTTTGGCACACACTTTTATTTAAAGTGCCATCCGTTTTTAATTGTATCTCTGTTTGTTTGTTTGTTTGTTTATTTTTAGTTGCACCTTTTTATCTCCTGTATTACCTTTTATTCCTATTTTTTATAATTTATTTTCGGCACACACTTTTATGTAAAGTTCGATCTGCTTTTAATTGTATCTCTGTTTGTTTGTGTGTTTTTAGTTGTACCTGTCTGCCTCATATATTACCTTTCATGCCTATTTTCTTTTACTGCTGCTGTTGGATTTTATTGTATGTAAAGCAATTTGTAAACATTGTTTTTAGAAAAGTGCTATACAAATGAAGTTATTATTATTATTATTATTATTATTATTATTACTGGATCAGCCAGACAAAGACCTTGGGTTGAAAGGTTGCATTACATTAAATAAAGTATTAAGAAAGGAACTCTAATCCAGTGTGCAGATAATCCCTTTTTTGAACCATATAGTCTATAATTTACCCCAAATAAATCCTATTTTTTGTAAGATTGTCATGGTAGAATATTAGCTGTTTTTCTTTTTGTATATATTTTATTATTACGGCTATGTGCAGCACTTTGAAAGGAGTGAACATTTTTAATTTTTCTAAAAAAAAAAAATTAAATGAGTCAAAAGTGCATGCCAATCCTAATCATTTGTGTTTAGTCACCACTTGATCCATTGCTGAATGCTCTGTATTAGCTTTAAAGTGGATTTTTGACCCTTCTATGGCACTGAGAATAATCAAATAGTATGGCCTTCTCTCTCTCTTTATGTTGACATGTGTAACTGTCCATTCAATGCATAGGCTTTGCTGAGTTGATGATATTGACTATGCTGTACCTCTCGCTTATGGGGTGTGGAGGCCATAGGTGAGAAAAACATCTCTGACACTGAAGGAAAAAATACAATGGCCACGGTAAGGTAAAATTATATTATCATATTGTTATGTAACTGTTATTGTTGTGTTACTGTTTTGCTGTAGGTTGTAATTACAACCTCTCAGGTTGTTCCTTTCCATTGTGTAATAATTTGTTTTCAATTTTACTGTATGTGTTTTTTGTTATTGCCTTGTATGTTATGGCATTTTCATAGGTCAATAAATATAACCTTCATATTTTTTCAGATCAAACAGTTCAATAGTTCATCTGCGAACAGCGAGTGAGTGAATGTTGCATAATACTTGAGATGCAAGCCTGTACTACCTGCAGAATTAGCAGCATGAATAGTACTCTGCCTAACTGAACCTCACTCAAAATCATCAGAGATAATGACATTCATCAAGACATCTCTAATATATCACAAACAGTAAAAATGTCATTCTGCAGGTTTACACAGTTGCTTATTATGATTTATTAACGCAGTCTGCATCAGGACCATTTCTCTTGTTTGTCCGTGAAGCACTGAAAGCATACGTGCACTGCTCAGGGCTGGTCAAGTCACTGACCGATCGGCTTCCCCCCTCTACTTGTCAAAGGATTCAAAGGTCAGTCAAAGGATAAACCACCTAGGGCTAGAGCAGGGGTGCCCAAACTGTGGCCCGCGGGCCAAAACGGCCCACAAAGACGTTTTATTTGGCCCGCCAGAGGGGGGTCAGAAATATGAGATAATTTAGAATAGATAAAAACAGTATATTATTCGAATGGCAAAAATACGGGATTCATATATTTTGTTACATTATAAATATGTAGCCTAATGATTATAACGTTGCACAGTCTGTACTGATAGTTTTCCCACGGCATCGAGAGGCATTTACAGGTCAGTCAGCAGTTAGTAAACGCTTCCTGAGACGGCCTCTAGGGGGCAGCTGTGGCTCAGAGATGAGCAACGGGAGACAGAACCTCCTGTTGTGCAAATTAAAGTGAAACTCCAAACTCGCCAAACGGGATTTGTAAACAGTAACCTGATAATAGTCTGCTCTACAAACTTCACGGTAGGTAACTTTATTACCTTGTGGTATTAAGTAACATTAGTGGAATTACTGAATTGAATTTGAAGTGAACACATGCTGTGGGGACACATTTGCCATAACAAAGGCTAACATTAAGCACAATAATAAAATAATGAATTAGAAAACATGGAGGAAATGTTTCTTAGCAAAGATATTCAGTAATGGTGTATCTATAATGGTGTATTTATTAGCCACATATTATATTATTTTTATTATTGGTCAGCTAGAAGGCTAACTTGTCAAGACAGAATAACAAACAAAAGGTGAACGTAGAAATGTCCGGAGTGGGTGCAATGTTTACTTTGTTTCAGTCACTACTATTCAGATCGCTGTCTATACTTGCAATTTAAAACATATTATTGAATTACAACGTTTTGGTTCTGATACCTTTGTCCGCCACATGTTGATATCTAAATGAGAATAGTTAATATCAGTCACTAAACTATTAGAAAAAATATTTGTCACTAGTACCGGTAAAATTAGAACTAGTATCAATTATATAGCAACTAGTAAAATGACTATTAGCTGGCAGAATAGTGACTAAATATAAGTACTAGTGGCTATTTTTTCAGAATAGTGACTGACTAGTAGGCCTAATAGTGACAAATGCAAGGTCAAAACCTTTCATTGGGTGATCAATTTGAAATTATACATTAAGGGAGCCAGTTGATGTTCCAGGGGAATGAGGTAAGATAAACTTGGGTCTGCTGAGGCTGGGCAAAGAGGGGAATGTTTCTGGGACGCTAGAATACACTGTTGAGCCTTCTTGAGGTGTTGTGGGCCTAGTTCAACAAAACATCGGTGAAGGAAGGACTTGCCTACACTCACTCACCCTGAAAGCTAGAGTAGGTAGCTGGTAAATGTTGCTGCCTGTCTTATGGTGCTGTATAGCCTGATGTTTTCTATGGTAGTCTTTTGTATGGTATCATTTCAAATACTAGTACTTTAAAATGTGGTAATTTATTTTATTTATTTATTTATTTTTTGCTCTTATATGTATCACCGGACGATGTATGTTTTGTAAAATGGTGGTGTCCTGTAATCCCATGTGGGATGGGCCAGATGTTTGGCATGACACAGAAACAAAAATAAACTAACTAAACGAACTAACTATTTATTATTATATTATATTAACTAACGATTCCACCATAGTGGTTCCAAAACCATGCAAAGATGTCCATGGTGTTTCCACACCTTACTCACTGTTTCTCAATGCGACTGAAGATTTTTTATTTATTTTTTTCTGTATGGCCATGGTCCACAAGGTCAGGACACTCTCAGTGAGGCAATGCTCTTGCCGGTGATGACATCACTGCTGAGGCAGCCAAGGTTGGATACGCCACACAAAGCATTTTTATCCCTGGTGTCCAGCTAGGGAGAAATGTGACGTTAAAGAGAATTTATGGCCTAATGCCTAAAAATTACAAATCTATAAACACTGCAGCCTAAAACATTTTGTTAACTTTATGTTCAGTTATTTTAAAGCTGCAATAAGTGATTTTCCGACCACTAGAGGGTGACAAACCACAACACATTTGTAAATAAAGCACAGCAAAGCTACTGCACTACGGAGGCCCCTGTAAGGACAAACCTAGAGAAGCACCGTGCAGAACAGCTAAGCGAAACGTACCTACAGAGAAGTGTCACTGATTACTCACTGGCCAGATTCTCCCGCTGAAGGTTTAGTAGGATAGTAGGAAGTATAGTAGGTATAGTAGGAAGGAATAGTTACATGTCCCACAATGACAAGTGAAGAGGTACGTGGTTTACTAGTTAACAAGTTTACTCGCTCGCTTCATCGATTTCACCATTACGATAATTTTTTCAGGAATGGGAGGGGGTGAGGGCCGCTTTTAAACAGCGAGGGAGGTGCCAAGCTAGTTTTTTTTTAAATGAAAAGCTACTGAGTGGCCCAGAGGAGCTTTGTTCCAGAACAGAATTTGACAACAAGCTTTAGAAAAGAGGTGAAAACAGCAACACAGCTGGCCCACATGTGTGGATATTGATTTATATCAGTATGTTTCAATGAAATCTCCACATAACACACATTAGTTTCAGGATTGGTTATAAGGTCTGATATCGCCTATTGCAGGTTTAATTCTGATGATGTGGTTTTAACTATAAACTTTAAGTTTGACTACTGCTTTCAAAAAAAAGATGCCTGTTTGTCATTTGGTTGATGTTAGACATCAGTATGTGATTTTGTTGATGGTCTGTAATGTAGCCACCAGTAGAATACTGTGGTTGAACTGGGCAGCTCTCAGTGTGAATTGTGTGTAACCGAGTGTGAAGCAAGGTGTTGCTGAAGACATGCTCAGTCTGCCTTGGGTAAATAAATGGATAAAAGATACCAGTGGAGCTGGGAGGAGGCCATACCAAGAAGAAGAAGAAGAAGAAGAAGAAGAAGAAGAAGACATGTTTGTGGTCAATGTTGTCAGTGTGGTGCAGACAGAGGGTAGGATCAGTGTGACCCAGGTGGGCATTATGCATAATTTGCATAATGAAGGCAATGGTGTTTTAGTGAATTTCTGTACTTTTAAGGTGATTTGCCAGCAGCATAAGACAGACCAGATATCTGTGGGGGTTGATCAATACCAATGTCTCAGTGATTACTTGGCAAGGTTCTGAGATTCCTAGCTCTCAAAAGTCACTTCCCTGTCCTTTACTCTGTTTTGGAAGAAACCCCCAACCCCCATTGGAATTTCAAAACACTCCTAGTCCTCCTCTTCTCGTATTTTCAACTGCTCATCAATCAAGGACACCGGTCGTCACTCATTTCATCCTGCTAAGGCTAAAAAGCCTACAGTAGTTCTCAAGCCAAAAAAAAGCAAATGACAAAGCAATATTATCATTCCAGTCTTCTGTATTGTGATATATTATCTGTTAACTAGACATCTCTGTTGGATCTGTGCTCTAATTAGCTAGCTTACTGCTCCACATTGGGAAAGTGGGACTTTATTATTTATGGCAACTACAGGCCACCGTAAGCTGTGCCAGAGACCTGTCAATTTTGTTGCATTTCCTACTAGTTGGTCAATAGAGGTCACTGAGAGTCATAAATTACTTAATGCCCCTCTATAGATAGATAGATAGATAGATAGATAGATAGATAGATAGATAGATAGATTAATTTAGTTTTGTTTCATTTACCATAGATTCCGTGGCCATCTGCAGCAATTGCATCAAACTTATTGCCCTCACAGTGGCATGTTGATGGTCATTGTGGTGATGGACATGCCCATCATGGTCGTGATTGTGGATCATGGATTATTATGCAGAAAAAGAACGGTGCTCAATGTTTTAGAATATTTTAAAAGCAATAATTGAGGATATGTGTGATATGTGTTAGTAGTAATTTAAAATTTGTGATGGAATTTTTGATGGAAAATGATTTGTTTCTTAATGTCTTTAAGCTGAAGAAAGCTTTAATAATCATGACAGCTACTCTAGGATGTGGCCTGTCTACCTTTCCATCCATATTTATCTGATCTTCTATTTACAGTGTAAAAAAAACCAAACATTTTTCAGTACTACTCAGGTCATTGCTGAGCAAGAGTCATATGTTGACATATGAATGTTAGAGTTACTTACTGAATTACTGAAAATATATTGTCATTTGCCTTAATTTCCCCTCATGGTAGTCTGTTATTATGGTCCACATGTAGTCTGTGGTGCTGTTGTGTTAGTAACCTCTCTTGGTGGGTTGTATGCATGATTATGTTGCCCTCTTGTGGTTAGGCATGTGAATGAATTTCTGTCTTGCTGAAATGTCAATGGCTGTGTTTACATGCACACAATACTTCAATTACGTATAAGATAATAAGATTTATAACTTCTTCAATTAGAGATTATTCTGTTTACATGCATCTTTGAAAACCAGATTACCATATTATGAATATCCCTGGGTATTCATTACAAGCCTCTTACAGCTAGTGACCATTTGCAAATGTAAGATATTAATATAAATTCCCAAGTGTAGACACTTAAAAACCAAGAAAGAATAACTATTAGGAATAGAGAAGAATAAAGTCAGGGCAGCCCCCTGTGGCTATAGGAATAAGATGGCATATCCCAGCATGCAATGAGACACCCTGGACAGGTCACCAGTCCATCACAGGGATAACACAGATTGTGAAAAAGGCCCGTTATCATTTTTGTTAAGATTTGAATAGTAGATCATGTCTTTAATGTAAGAGCCCTACGATGGCTGAGACAGGCAATCGGCACTAAACTAATCGCACACAACAAATAAAAAGCATGCTGCAACAAAGGAACACTAAATTAACCAAACACACAACGAAAACCCACAACGGAAATGACTTAAATTGCGGTCGCACCACTGGGCGATAGATCTATTTTTTTTTTTTCATTTCACCCGCGTTTCATGTTTGATTTGACATGATTTTTTTTTTTTACAAAGGTTAAGTCTCCACCACAGCTGTGACAGTAAGACTAGCTGTA